>NC_133375.1:26027027-26327027 GCF_049309525.1 Garra rufa | reverse complement strand
GGCTCATTCTCCAGCTCCCCCCCCGAGTTAATATGTTGATTTTTACAGTTTTGAAATCCATTCAGCCGTTCTCCTGTTCTGGCGATATCACTTTTAGCATAGCTTAGCATAGATCATTGAATCCTATTAGACCAATAGCATCGCGTTCAAAAATGATCAACGAGTTTCCATATTTGTTGTATTTAAAACTTGACTCTTCTGTAGTTATATCGTGTACTAAGACCAGTGGAAATGCAAAGCTGTGAGTTTCTAGGCTGATAAGATTAGGAACTACACTTCCATTCCGGCGTAATAGCCAAGGAAGTTTGTTGTCGTAATATGGCCGGATTTCAAAATGGTAAAACTCAACTTATTAACTCGGGGGGTGTTGGAGAATGAGCCTATTTCCAAAAAAAGTGGAGTGTTCCTTTAAGGTGATATTGTTTCTTATTTAATTGGTTCCACAGTGTTTGCTGATTTTTACTTTTATTTAAACTTAACTTGTAATTTATTTATTTTATTTGACAACAATGTGTATGCCGTGTCTCCAAGCTTTCTTATTTGCTGTGCCAATAAACGTTTCTTATAAACACGCGTTTCTTATTTATCTGGTTCCACAATGTTTACTTCTTTTCAGTTTTGTATTTAAACTTTGTGTAAGTTAATTGTTATTTTTACATTAGGCATAGCCTATAGCATGGTGTATTTTTATTTTTTTGTTAATAAAAGTTATATGGTTTATTTATAGGCTAAGTGAGTTTGATGTTGTATTTTGTTGTTGCTTGAATTGCATTCAAGCAATTGACGCTGAATTTCCACTAATTTGAAAGTGAAAGTAAAATGTTGTATAAAATGAAATAATCCAGCATATACAGCATTGCATTGAACAAGAGTGAATGGTTTGTCCATGTTCTCCCCCCCACCCCCCCATCGCTGTTGTGGTATTGGGAAGCCAGAATGTGTATCCATCAACAGAAACATACATTAGCTGAATCCTGTTTGTTTTACGTGTTATAAAAAACAATATTACAGATGCATTTGCCAGATTTAAGAAACCGCGGTCCGCCAAACCGTGGGTGGAGAACAGTATGGTTTGATTTTTTTACCAAGGACCGTTACACCCCTAATATATATATTAGTGGTGGGCCGTTATCGGCGTTAACGTGCTGCGTTAACGTGAAACTCTTATCGTGCGATAAAAAAAAATATCGCCGTTAATCTATTCTCAAATCTGGGTTGGGAGCTGGGTCTAAACTACGCAAGCTATGATGACTTTCACCTTGATAGTTTAACGCGGATGTATACCGAAGACTATAGAATATGGTCGCGCGTTTAAGTCTCCTCCGCCAAAACACAGACGGGATCGCGTCGTCCTCCATTCATAAAAACCGAAATCTACTATAGCGCGAAATGCCACGTAAATTCGCCGTTTTTTGGATTCATAAATCAAATGTTGGTCTGTCAATTAATTCAAATCGCGATATGGACTAGTGTATGTGAAACCTGAAATGCAAAAAGACCGTTTTAATATGAATCCATATGTTCCGTTTGCCTAGCTGTATGTATAAATGGTGGAGACGCGCTTTTACTAAACGCATACTGAAACACACGTGACGCTCCCGGTAATTTTTGGCATTTTCATCTCACATGAACAGATAAACTCAATCTCCAAAACTGCTGTGAGTGTCATTTTTACCGTTTCATTTGAGAAAACTAGCATCATATCATACTGTATACGCAGAAACTTCACGGCAACCTGTCAAAATAAAAGTACGGTGTAACATGTAATGGGTTGGGTAGGTGTTGACGTTAAAAAAAACACAATCTAATAGGTAGAAAAAATAATTTCATTGTTAGTTAGTTAGTAAACACAAGTACATCTAATTGAACATAATTTATTTTCATCAACAAATTATCATAGAACAGCTTTATGAGCTTTATGATCCATTCACAAAGACTTACTTTTAGTCATTATTTGGGTAGCACACATATTCTGAATGCCTTCAGCAGAATTCAAATTAGCCATTTTAATCTAGATTAATCTAGATTAATTCCAAGATTTAATCTAGATTAAAAAAATTAATCTATGCCCACCCCTAATATATATATATATATATATATATATATATATATATATATATATATATATATATATATATATACACACATATATATGCAGATGCACTATGCAGATGCAGATCTATTGTCTATGGATTTAACAGGTTTCATGTCTAAAACATTTGGACATTGTTTATCAGATGCTTAAACATTTTTTTTTTATAAAAAAGCAATATTAATCAGTCTAAACTACTGTCCCATAATTACACATGTAACGTTTAACATGTATTATTCTGTGTCTTTTCAGTCCTTTACTCACATGTAGGCGTGTGCCCTGTGCGGGAGTTTAGTCTTTCGATGGAAGCGCATGGCTAAGGAGGAGAACAAAAACTCACACATGATGTCTGCAGCGGTGTGATAGGGAGCTTGCATTTGCGTAAGAGCTGCTCTGGGATCAGCAAAATCATGCCGGTGGGTTTCCTGATGACTGCATCGACGAACTGTCAATTACTGCAGTGCCGATGCAGTTTACAAGCAGTACAGTAGCAAAACACACACACACACACACACACACACACACACACACACACACACACATATACAGTCTCTCTCTCTCTCTGAGCGTAACAAATCTCTTCACACCAGGGGACTGGTAACTACCAACACAGCAACAGCTGAGTTTTGCCAGCAACAGCAAAGCTTCAAAACAATCGGCTCAACAGCAATCAACTGAAATAATATACCGCTATACACTGTAACATTCAGTGTATGATTATCATACAGAATACAGTTTCACTATAGACTGTTCCACCAAAAGGCAGCATAGTGCAACTGGCATGGCAATAAATGTCCTTCAATCTTTCTCTCCTGTCCATTAGGCCATATGTGTGTGGTAGTGTATGTCCAGGAATAGCGTCGAGTAGTCCAGCCATGCAATCCTGCGGTGATCAGCATGAGTGACTTTGGATATGTGCATGTATGTTTGCGTTTGCTCATGATGCATATGCAGCTGTGGTAGGATCCCGGTCACATGGTGCATGTGTGTGTGGGCAAACCGTGCTGTCCCCACCTCCTAGGGCAAGTCACACAAAAGCACACACACACGCAAACAAGTCACCTCAGTACTGGGTCAGCTCACTACCATACACACAGATTGGTTCTTGTAAATATACACTATTGCTCAAGATTACATTTTCTTAATAGTTTTAAAAAACAATTATGTTTACACTCACCAAGGCTATATCGGTTTGTTTTAAAATACAAAATATTGTAATTTAAAATTACTGTTTTCTATTTAAATTTATTCAAAATGTTATTGATTCCTGTAAAGGTACATTTAAAGCTGACATATGATGAAAATCTGACTTTTTCCGTGTTTAAGTGCTACAGTCGGGTCCCTGGTGCATCTACCAACCCAGAAAACATGAAAAAGGACAACTCAGTAACCAGTTTTGGTAAGCCTTTTTCTGCAAGTATGTGAAAAAACTAGCACGTCAGATTTCACGCCCCCCGCGACGTACGAAGGGGATCTTATTATAATATTACCGCCCATTAATCTGCACGTTTCCACCCACAGTGCCGCCATTGTTTTTGGCAAGCGACAATGGTGTTCCAGTTCTAACGCCATGGTGAAAGTTTGAGCAAAGCATGCTAACTGTTCTGTCTTTGGCTGCACAGATGATCACATAACACTATTTAAAGTCTGAGCCTCAGAGGAGACAAGAGAGCAGTGGATTTATTGATTTATTTACTGTATATTAAGCTGTTTCCACACAGATCTAATATAAACATGCAATTTCTTTCCCAGCTGTTTACCTTCACAGATATAGCCGAATGTTATTGTAACTAATGTGTGTTTTTAGCATAAACTTGTGAGTATTTGACAGTTTGAGCACAATAAGACATGAAATAAAACTTACTTAATTTAGTACTCACATGCCGTGTTCATCTGTGCTTCATAATAACATTATACCAGAAGTTTAAACTAATATGGTTTAAAACGCATAATTTTAGCATGATAGACATGATAATCAAAACCAAACAGATGTTTTTTTTTTAGCAGAGTATCGAGGTACGAGCTGTAAAAGCGCAGCCCTATAGACCAATTATAGGTTTGTAAACATTCGGGATGCGCATGCATCATGGTTGCAGAAAACCTGAGAGAGATAGCTTTCATGGCTAGAGAATTACACAGACATAGGGCTGGGTATCGAGTTCGATACTTTTTAAGCACCGACCGAATTGTCTCGATACTATCGAGTATCGAAAAAATCATTTTCGTTCGGTACCAAATTTCGATACCCAAGGATATAATCTTGTCAACGTCAGTGAGCTAGAAAACGTGCGGTATCTTTAACGTGCCCGGATCAAATGCTGGTGATTAGCTGCGGCGAGGCTGCCTTGAAAATCAATAGTTTACGGCGGTTACGCCCACTCGCCCAGAGCTTGTCAAATGCGAGGCTGTAATGTACACTTTACTTTAAAGCATAGCATAAATTTAACGCAAACGATGTATAAGCGATCAAAAGTATTGCTACATTATGCCAATATTGACGGCAACAGCGTGCGATGCAATATTTGTAAAAAGGTTATCGCATCCAAGACTGGCAACACGTCAAATATGAGAAAACACCAGACACATTCTGGCGCCTCAGTCTCAATATAGTCTCAGTATAGGTACAACGCGACATACATTCAGATCAAACGATGACTCAGCGGCAGAGCTGCACTCACACAGGGGCGTAATTTTCACAGGGGACACGCTTTTCAAAATCCCGTGTGTGTCCTCCCACTTTCAAAAGGTTTTGATAAAGTAATCTCTTGTATTGTAGAATGCACGCTCATCACCGCCGAGTTTCGCGGGATCGTTGAAACGAAACCAAAAGTAACACGCGCACACGCATTTAAAGCAATTTTAATACCCCACGTTTAGAGAACGACTCCCCAATGCGCGCAAATTAGGCTACATAAAATATTGAAGCTGTTATTAGTATGTAGGCTAATACATTGTGTAGTTGTCTATTAATAGCTCTGTATCATGCTTGAAGATTCGGTCTGTTTGCACTTTGAATTTTGAAAGAGTATAGCCTATTTTGATTATAGCTGTATTTATTGTCTACACGACTAAGAAAGAACTGTGTCGTTTATTTTTTGTTATTTATAATATATTTTGTCATTTATTTAGATTTAATCTAAATGCAGTGGTTTTGCCTCTAATTTAAATGGCTGTACCTATAATAGAGAAAATAAACATATTGTTCATGTACTCATATTATCATTCATTCTTGTCCCTTGCTTAAGGTGTAAACTAAATATATTAAAAAGGCTTTCAGAATCAGCCCATTTGCTTGTAAAACATCGGCAATCAAAATCGACCATGAATAATCAATATCGGTGCTACATGCTAATTTTTCTGAAGAAGAACTGTTGAGTGATTTCAGGTGATCTTAAAAGGTTAGTTCACCAAAAAAATGAAAATTCTGTCATTAATAACTCACCCTAATGTTATTCCAAACCCATAAGACCTTTGTTTATCTTCAAAACACAAATGAAGATCATTTGGATTTAATCAAAGAGCTTTCTGATCCTCCTATATTTACTGGATATGCATTTTCAATGCCCAGAAAGGAACCAAAAACATAGTCAAAATAAGTCAATGTAATATAAGTGCAAAGTAAACAAAAATAACTTTATTCAAAGATTTATCTATGGAAGGATCAGAAAGCTCTTGGATTAAATCCAAGATATCTTCATTTGTAGATAATTAATGACAGAATTTAAATTTTGGGGTGAACTAAACCTTTAAGCAGCAATGAGCCTCACAAATACTTAAATCTGATTGAGTTAAAATTTGAACTTTATAAAAAAAAACATTCACTGTTATATTGTCTTAACTACACTTTGTTCATTTTGTGCTTTTGTTCCTTTGTTTATTGGTCTTAGAGATAAGCCTGATGTGAAAGTGTCACAAACATTCTGAAAAAGTAATCTTGTTAAAATACATTTCTTAAAATAAAAGTATCGAAAAAAGTATCGTTCGGAACCGGTATCGAATTCAGGGTATCGGTATCGGTATCGGTATCGAACATTTTGGAACGATACCCAGCCCTACACAGACATGGTACAAAATTTAGATTTAGAAGATTTAAAAAGGATAATAGATTATATTGATTAGATGTCATTATCAAAATGTTCTCTGCATATTACAAGAGCTTTTCACCCAGCGATAAGCACAGTTATTAAACGAAACTGACGTTAGAAAGTGGGATAGTCTTACAGATCTGAAACAGGGATGACGTTTTTTATGGATGAAGCCTATCTGGTGGCAAAAAAAACGTACTATTTTTTAGTTAAATTGAGTTATAAAGTCCAAATTAGGAGATATAAACTTGCACTTGCGAGGAAAAAGCCTGAATCAAGAGATAAAAATAATTAAATGTTATGTATGTTAACAGTAATAGGTTTAATTAATATTTCATGCTGTAACTGTAGGGCTAATACTATATGTCCCCAATGAACAGCATATGTGAATATTATGTAGACCTATTGTTTAAATCAAATTTATGCTTTAAAATTAGAGTAATCACAGCAGTTTTCATCCATAGTATGCCCATTTAAACGTCTTCGTTTAGGTTCAAATGGCGTCTCTGATGACAGTATTCTATAAAAATGATTTGCATTTAGATTTTGACATTAAAAGGCACCAAAATATTTTTTTCTCTTATTCCACTGATTTTACCTGTTTACCTCTGCAATCACTACGCGCATGCAGCTGCAAGTTACGTAACTGTGACGTCTACTTTTAATTGGTCTATTCTGGAAAAGGGGGCAGGGAGCAGCAGTTAATTAGCATTTAAAGACACATGCACGAAAACAGTGTGTTTCTGCTTCCACTCAAAATAGGTATTTTCAAAATGATATAATAAATGATCTATGGAGTATTATGAGCTGCAACCTTACAGACACATTCTGTGGACACCTGATACTTATATTACATCTTGTAAAAAGGAACATAACAGATCTCCTTTGATAAATGACCTCATAGAATAAGACAAGGAACCCTTTCTGAAGGTTAAAGTGCACTGAGAGCAAAATATACGTGTGCATTTGTTTGCTTGTGTATTTTCATGAGCACGTCCGTGGGCAGATGCTGACAGAAAGGAATATTTTCGTGCGAGTCAGTCAGCAGCTGTTAATTGAGTGCCAGTCAGACAGACTGCTACATGCGTTTGGCAGTGTTAGCATAGAAAACGTACATCAAATGGAAAACAATCAAGCATTTCTGCAATATAGTTTAGTAGCATGAATGGACCCACCAGAAATGGTCGCCGGAACACATACAACATACTGTAATTAAGGACAAGCTAATCATGCATGCATTAAAACACAGATAATACGCAAGCTCATATTATAATGTTATCATGTGCTTCAGTTAATAATACATGGGCCAATCAAAACAGATTTGCAAATGTGTAATATTCACTATAAAATGAGTAATTCAACAAATATACAGGACTCAGCTTGCTGTATAAACCAATAAGAAAGTAATAAAAAGCAGCACCATTAACTTTATGATCTAACAGAGCCATTTGCTTTTCAATAGAATGATCTGGGGCTTATGCTAATGTTACTATATCACTATACCATTTATCTGCCATTATATAATGGTGCACTTTAAAATTATGTCACTCTGCTAGCCTCGGTAATGATTTTGGAGTAACTGAGTTTTATGTTTAAAAGTCTTTCCACAAAACCTCTAAAACATGCTGCAAACATCTATAGCTGTTAGAATAGGGTAAACATCAAAAATTAAGCTATTAGAAAAAGCAAAATGTCTTATAAACAGAGTGCGTGCCATTGATCTTAGAAGGGTATTGAATTGTTTCCTCAGTCAGTTCTGTGTAAATCTATACCAATTTATGTGTGTCACTGTGATCTCACCACAACCCACCAACAATTCACTACAAATTAGTGTTGTCAAAAATATTGATATTTCGATAAATATCGATACTGAAATATCTGAACGATACCAATACTAATTTCCCGAAGTATCGATACTAGCCGAGCTGTCACTTTCACTTCTCCAAAAAGACGCGTGACCGCAGTGCCTGTCTCGTCTCATTCAAGTGAAGCGAATAGCAAGGCGAGTGCGGTGCCCCGCGACTGGCTTTGTTTGATAAAGAACACAGCAGGAGTGCTATCTGGAAATATTTCGGATATGAAACAAATGAACATGGAAAGCCGAAGTACACAAGCAAGCCAATATGTAAGAGTTGCTACAGAGCAGTGCTAACAAAAGGCGCTAACACCACTAATTTCGCAAAGCACCTGAAAGACAGACAACCGAGTCTATATAAAGAAGAACTGTTCTCATTTTAACATTATCATCTGAATCATTAAATAAGATTGCCCATTATTGTTGCTGATATGAGTGTTGTCCCGTTTTTTACCGTAGTTCGTTCATATAATCAGATTGAGGAATCTTAGACGAGTAAATACCTTAACTGCGGTCAAATGTAAATTAACTGCGCTTATTTAACTTTATTTTTTTTTAAAAATCATTACTTAAATTCTGCAATTTGTCTAAATGTCTATCCAGAGCATTGTTTTTGTGTGTGATGCACGCATGTTTGCTTGCGTGTATCGTTGATTATGAATCCGGCATTAAAATCTGTTCGTCAAATAATGTTAATGTTTTAACCAGCATTTATGAACGATGAGCAATGCATTTGTTACAGTATATTTGAATCTTTGATAACGGTAGGTAATAAAAACACAACGGATCATGTTAGCTCTGGTCCAATAAAAAATATTAACAGATATAACTTTGGATTTTAATTAGTTAATGTAGTAGTAAATTATAGTTTAAATTAACTTTAACTACTAACTTTAAATTAACTAAGATTAATAAATGTTTTGGAAGTATTTTTCATTGTTTATTCATGTTAACTAATGTTAACAAATATCTTTTACCATTAACTTAAGTTCGAAGATTAGTTAGATCAGTTAATTTTAAAAGTGTGGTCTAAAAAGAAAAAAGAAAAAGTTTACGACCTACACTACCAGTTATATGTGAACAGCAAATAAACTATGAAACAAACTCAAATGAATCTAAGAAGCTGAACAGGGCTGTAGCAGTGTACATATGCATATACCTCATTGTCATGTTCTAGACTATATTTATCTTTAAATTAAAAAAGAAATTTACCTCCTTAATATTGTGACCCTGGACCACAAAACCAGTCTTAGTAGCAGATGTATATTTGTAGCAATAGCCAAAAATACATTGTATGGGTCAAAATGATCAATTTTTCTTTAATGCCAATTAAGTAAAAATGTTGTTCCATGAAGATATATTGTACATTTCCTACCGTAAATATATCCAAACTTAATTTTTGATGAGTAATATGTATTGCTAAGAACTTAATTTGGACAACTTTAATTTTCTCAGTATTTAGATTTGTTAGCACCCGCAGATTGCAGATTTTCAAATAGTTGTATCTCGACCAAATATTGTCCTATCCTAACAAATACATCATGAAGTAGCATATTTAGTGCTTATACCAAGGGAGACACATTTTCATAATTATTTTCAAATAAGTCTGGTCTTAGCATGCTGCTAAGCTAACCCTACAGTTCTTCAATTTTTATAATATAAGCTTATTTATAATTCTTTCGTCTCATCTACCATCTTGGATTGATTTTTTACAGAGCTCATCGCAATGTATTGCCTTCTCTATAAAGAATATGAGTGATGCTGTCTTAGAATTTGGTCGAAACAAAGTAGGAGGCGGCATAATTAAGCTGCCTACCTTCTGGAACAGGCATGTGAAGTCTTAAAATGTTGCCTCCGTAGGCAGCACACTAGGTTTTGGAACAGAGCTTATATGTTTGCTACAGAAGCTGGGGGCTGGTGTTACAGCTCTGAGCTATTTTATTATCAATTCTACCGATTTTCATCATCGTGTTTAATTAGTTCAGGCTCAGAATTACAGTAATTCTACCATATCAGCTTAGTATCAGTAGCCTTGAGTTGAAAGTGATGTTGTGAATCAGATCTTCATTAAAGATGTAGAGAAAAAGGTATTGTACTCATTTTCGTAGTCTTTTTAATTTGTTACAATGCACAGAATGGAAAAACACTGTGTTTACATGTTTATATGAGCAGGGTTAGTTCAGAGAAAATAGGGCCCTATGAAATCAATTTTATTTTATTTATTTTTCTTGGATTGTTTTTTTTCTAGACCCCGTTTAAAAAGTTAAATTAAAAATATATATATTAACCAAAAAGCATGTCTAATTAATTGAAAAATGAAACTTACACATTTCAACAGCCATTCATTAAAAGTTTTACAAAAAATTAAATTTCTAAAATACATTTTATTTTTAAATTAAGTTTTATTTTTTACCAAATTCAGGTTTTTTTATTCATTTCTTGATTCCATTTGAGTGGTTTCATAAAATTTTAATAATCAAAAACATGACTAATTAAATTATTTTATTAAAAAAAATTTTTTATTAATACTTTATTGATTTTTTTAAAAAATACTGTGTTGTGTATTTAAATTTTTCCGGAAAATAGGTTTTCTGGTAAATTGGTAAATATTCCTAGTATTTTTGTGGCTTAATATTCACAGACACTAGTCAATATTGCGATTTAATTTATGTGTTCTGGTCTACTTTTGATTTATTCATGCAAAACTTTCTTCTGTGAAAAACAGAAGAAAAATCTGCAGAATTTCCATGCTTTTCTAACAATTGTACAAATTAATGCTTGTACTATTAAATGATGCATTAAATTGATCAAGTGACAGTAAAGACATTTATAATGTTTATAATGTATGTCAAGATTTATATTTCAAAAACATCTTTGGAACTTTCTATTCATCAAAGAATCCAAAGTTACAAATTATTTGAAGCCATATGTTAAAACAGATTGAAACGTTGCTGTTAACAGAAAATATTAATATCCATCTGCTCAAACAATGACACACATTCTTTGCTTGCATACAGTCAGTCACATAATATTAAGAGAAGGAGATTTTTTTTTTTTTACAAATTCAGGTTAAAATATGAATGAGATTAAAAGAGAAAAGAAAACTTATTTCTTCTGTGGAACATGAAAAAAACTCCACAGCTTTTTTTTGTCTATACAAGGAATTTCCTTTGAATGACCTTGTTTTATGTTCCACAGAAGAACGTAAGTCATACATTATGTATGCAAGTAAATAATTTTTCAGTGAGCTATCACTGCAAGTGGTATTTCAAATTAGGATGATGACTGTATTATGTCAGAAATTTCATTTCTCAGTGTACTATTTCTTTAAATCTGATGTTGACACAGTTGTTCTGCACCTTTAAAATTGGATTCTGAATTTAGACTTAATTCACACTCTCAGGCACACGGTTTCCTCCTGAAATGGAAAGTTAACATTCAGTCTCTGAATCATCCATCTCCTTGAGAGTACTGCAAGTACAGCTCTGTTTTCATGCAGGTAAAGGTGTGAGACAGTGAGAGAACGTGTCACTGCAGGAGGCTGTTAAAGGGAAAGTTCACCCAAAAATGAAGAACCTGTCATCATTTTGTCATTTTGTGCATTTGTTTTCTTCCATGGAACATGAAGGGAGTCTAAAAATATGGTGACGCTGTTTTTTTTTCCACACATGGACAGTGAATTGTGGCCTAACTTAACTGTTGATCTGTGGAGGAAAGAAAGTGATTCATTTTTGGGTGAACTATTCATTTAAAATCAGACATGAAACTGAATGAATAAAGTTAAGATTTAGCCATTTTAAATTGAGTATACTAATAAATCAAATACATACATTTTAACTGTACATTTGTTTACTTGCTTAAGATGTCCAAATATGACATAGTGTTACTATTTCTGGAGTGGATCATAAAGCATTGGAAGCCTTCATTTTGCACACTCAGCAAACAACAAATCTTCACGCAGTGAGCATCAGAAGCCAAAGAGAGCGTGTACGCCATTTCTGCACTCAAAATGCAGTGTTTGGCAGTCACAGAGCACTTCCTGTTTAAAGCTACAGCCCAGAACTGCTGAAGTGGTCCTGGGAATCATCTTTGCGTTCATTACTAAAGGCTCAGCTTGAGAACGCACTGTTGGAGAACAAGACTGCTGCCTGTCACGACACAGAGCGCTGTATGGTCTCGCTTTTTTGCACAACCTCAAGCAGCCTGTCATTTACACCAAACCGGATCACAGCTTCAGCAGCACAGAAGAGAGAATCACTGACAACGTGAACATTTCAGGCTTAAAATAGCAGGACTGCTGAAAATACAAAGTAACACACTACTTTGAACATCCAGAAATCTGTCGGAACAAGACAGATGTTCAAGGAAGGAAAATAATGACATCATTTAGTTTAACCATTTCTAAATTTAGCCAGACAGCAGGCAAATTATCTGACTAACTTAACCCAAACCAGGTAGAAACTTCCAGGTAGGAAGCCTCCAAACATATCCAAATATAATCCTATACAAAATCCAAAAATAATAAATGATGTGTTAAAAACAGATTTAGACATAGTAAATGACTATCATAACTTGATTTACTCACCCTCAAGACATCCTAGATCAAGAGTTATATTAACTCTCAGAGTTATATTAAAAAATGTCCTGGCTCTAAGCTTTATAATGGCAGTGAATGGCTGTTGAGATTCAACAGTCCAATAGAAGTCCAAAGAAGTGCATCCATCCATCATAAAAAGTGCATCCATTCCAGTGGATGACGTTTGACGTAGGCGAACGCGGTGACGAATGCGGAAACAAAGAGGAGAGACCAAAACCAAATACCGGTCACAAATTAGAAGTACAAAATGAGGATTTGTAAAGAAAAATGTCAGAGGATTTTGGTATAAGCCAAGAGGAGACTGCTTTTCCTTTGCTGTAAACAAAACTTAGTTCTTGTGAGACCAGCATATTCCCACCAGAGCTTACGCCAGAGATTTTCTTACTATCGGTAGATGAGAGGGTCTGTATTACTTACTATTTGGAAGGAAATAAGTCAACTTGGATCAGGGTGTCCCTTGAAAACCAATCACATTACAGCCTTGACGTCATTGAATTTCAGTTCAGAATTGACGTTTACGGATACATAGGAAGTGCCGTAAACTGAATCCCACCTATCGCAAAATCTCAGTGACTTCTCTTATAAAACGGCATTTTTTTCAACGTAAACTCTAAAAATAGCTGTTATTCAATGTAGTGAATATTCTTCTCCATTGACATCCATTCAAAGAAAATGGTCTCCTTTCCCAAACCGGAAGCATTAGCTTTAGCCTTTACATCTTTTGGCTTGGTTGCAGGCTTGCCTTCTATTGGTATTGCTTAAGCTACATCTACGACCTACGTCATCGACGGGAACACAACAACAGTTATAGCCCATTCACACGGGGCATCATCATCGACGCCTGACAGAGCGGGTCTGAAGCTTTGCACTGACGGAACCGTCATAGTGACGACAGCCAATCACATCCAGCTTAGACCATGACACAAACATGATTGGCTAGCATCTACAACAGTATATTTACATAAGGCGATCTGATTGGCTGACACCTACATTGCCGCTCGAAAAGTTGAAAAGTTTTCAACTTCTGATGTGACGCAACTGACCCACAATTCAGTTCGGCAATAATTGACATCACTTCGTTCAAAGTAAATGAGAGGCATTGATGCCGACGCCCCGTGTGAATGTACCGATAACGGAAGCTAGAGATTACACGTTTCAAATATGTAGTGATTCGCTTATTAACCCCCTGGTTTTTATGATGGATGGACGCAGTTTATTTTGCTTTGAAATCTCAACATCCATTCATTGCCATTATAAAGCTTGGAAGCGCCAGGACATTTTTAAATATAACTCTGATTATATTTGTCTGAAAGAAGAAAGTCATATAAACCTAGGATGGCTTAAGGATGAGTAAATCATGGGACAATTTTCATTTTTGGGTGAACTATCCCTTTGAGATATTTTAGGTTTAAGTAAACCATCGTTTCTGGCCAAAATACCATTCCATAATCCATAACTTTTCCCTTTTCCATTAAAAAAGTTCATCCCCTTTTGTCTATTGACATCAAAAACCATTAACATGTTGGTTTCCAAGCAAACTACTTCAATAAAATGAATCTGAATCCCAACATTACCTCTACTAGTAAGACAGAGGACTGTTTGATTATGGCTTCAGTTTGGACACATTCCAACACTAGAATGGGAATGAACATATTTATGCAAGACTTCAACACACTCTTTTCACCAAGTTAAGCTATCAACATGAAAAGAAAGTTTTCTCTGCATATTTTAGCCATGTTAGAAAAGCAAAACATGCCAATTATTCAGTGAGGTTCCATGCTGAGTAGCATAACTTTAGTCAGCTGACTCAGTCTCTTTCTCTGACAGGACTCACAAGCTTCTCGCTGCTATGGTAACTAAATGCCACTTTTCATATGTGCAGAAATGTGTTTGGAATGAATGCGATGCACTACTTATAAACACTGAATGGATTAACAAAAATCTGTGGATTTAAACACAGCGACATGGATAAGAAAAGCTTTGTGCGTTGCTAAAACCTAAACATTGTTGGAAACAGAACTGAATTAAGGTAAGTAAAGATAAAGCAAATGAAAATTGTGGCTCTGGCTCAAATCCAATGCATTAAAACAGACAGGAAATGGCCAGGGCTGATAGTACAGCGAGATACATAGCTGGGGGTTAGAAAGTGAAAGAGAGGAAGACAAGGTCCAAGCAAAGATTAAATCTTTAACATTTTAGACCTCACATTCTGCAGAAGGGCTACAAGCACCATGTTCAAAGTTCAAAAGTTCATAAAGCTAAAAGTACGCTGAAAGAGAAACACAAAGTTCAGGATTTAAAAAATGTATCATTAAATATAGACTTAGATTAGAAAGCAGTTGGTCTCTGCAAAGCCTTGCACAGGAATAACAGCCTGCTCAGCTGGTTACATTCTCTTACAATCATGCATCAGGAATGATGAAGTGCTTAATAAATAATTCCTTATTGCAATGGATGACAGTCATCATGACAGACCATACAAGACCAACTTGCTAGCAGCAGCACACTTGCTGAAGAACATTGATTCTCTCTCACATACTCTGTCGCTTGCTTCCTCTTTGACAGTGTCGTAGCTCTCGCAGTCTGTAAAACAGCTGAAATTTCTCCAGCACTGTTTAAACCCCTCGCACAAGAGGACTAACGGATTCAGAAGACCCCCTGCCAGCTGAAAAACAGAGAGAAAGCCTAGAGAGAACACCACAGCCTGTTTTTGCACAACGTACTAGAGAGTTTTATCATGTTCTTTTGACAAGACTCAAATCTGGTTGCTGTATTCTTCACGGTACCAGTATAAGAACAAGAAGCTTGAAGCATTATGGAACACAACATGCTCCGTCAGCCAGGAGCATTTTGAGGAAGCAACGGAGCAGGTGCCTCCTCAAAATTCGGAAAAGAAAATAATTGACAGGACAAAAATAAATCAGAATGAATATGATGCAAATGCAACGGCTGACCAGTTAAGCAGTCCATGCAATAACACCTGTCTCTCATGCTCACAATTAGTCCTTGAAATTGGCCAGGAATGGGCATGCTGGTGTAAACGAATGACTAAATACAGAGTAAATAACTCACCCACTCAGACATCACCACTTTAGGTCATATCAGAGTGAAAATGAACTTGGAAATATGACCTCTGAGTCTACAGGTTATTAGCAAGCACTCTGTTCAGTTATATTACAGCATGACCATCATAACACCTGTAGTTTTTACAGTGAATTGGTTGAGTAATGGTCCTAAAAGAAGGTAACTCTTAATAAAAATAGCCAAATACAAAATATTCTTTGCTTACTGCAGGTCTACTATTTTTGGTGATTAGAAACAAAATAAAAAAAAGTTTTAGAACACAAACTTGAAAAAGTGCTACTACAAACAAATGTTATTTAATAGTGACTGAGTCAAGCTAAATACATTCATTTATACCAACAAAACTCATTTTTATGGGTCAAATCAGGTAGAAATAGTTTTTACAGTAAGATTACAGGTTTTTACAATGCTACTTATTTCTTGTTTATAGTATAAGGTAAATGCTATCTAGAAACTGAGTAAAAAATCAAATGAACATGGTTAGTTTACACCAGACTAAAATAAATACACTACCAGTCAAAAGTTTTCGAACAGTAAGATTTTTTATGTTTATGTCTTTTCTGCTCACCAAGCCTGCATTTATCTGATCAAATACAAAAACAGTCAAATTCTGAAATGTTTACTATACCTGTTTTCCAATGGAATATATTTTAAAATATAATTTATTACTGTGATCAAAACTTAATTTTCAGCATCATTACTCCAGTCTTCAGTGTCACGTGAATAATCCTTCAGAAATCATTCTAATATGCTGATTTGCTGTTCAAGAAACATTTTTATTATTATCATCATCAATATTTAAAACAGTTTGGTACATTGTTTCAGGATTCTTTGATGAATAGAAAGATCCAAAGATCAGTATTTATCTGAAATAAAAAGCTTCTGTAACATTATACACTATACCATTTTGGGGAAAGAAATTAATACTTTTATTTAGCAGGGACACTTTAAATTGATTAAAAGTGATGATGGAAGGAGGTGATGTGAGGCCAAGTATGGTGACCCATACTAGGAATTTGTGCTCTGCATTTAACCCATCCAAGTGCACACACACAGTAGTGAACACACACACACACCGTGAACACACACCTGGAGCAGTGGGCAGCCATTGCTGCGGCGCCCGGGGAGCAGTTGGGGGTTTGGTGCCTTCCTCAGTCATGGTATTGAGGGTGGAGAGAGTGCTGTACATTCACTCCCCCCCACCTACAATCCCTGACGGACCTGAGACTCGAACCCGCAACCTTTGTGTTACAAGTCCGACTCTCTAACCATTAGGCCACAACTGCCCCCAAATGATAAAGACATTCATAATGTTACTGTACAAAAGATTTCTATTTCAGATAAATGCTGTTCTTCTGAACTTTCTATTCATCTAAGAAACCGGATCAAAAATTCAACTTAGCTGTTTTCAACATAATAATACTAATAAATGTTTTCTGGGCAGCAAATCAGAATATTAGAATGATTTCTGAGGGATCGTGTTACTGGAGTAATGATGCTAAAAATTCAGCTTTGAAATCACAAAGTTATTTTAAATAGTAAAAATATTTCAGAATTTCACTGCTTTTGCTGTGCTTCAGATCAAATAAATGCATGCTCATTGAGCAGAAGAGACTTCTTAAAAAAAAACCTTACTGTTCAAAAACTTTTGACTGGTAGTGTAAATAAAAACGGGAGAGTGTGCCTCCTCATTGGAGAAGACCACTGCCTTTAGTGTGTTCAAACAGGTTATACCATCTACAACAAGCCTAAAAACTGTAATTCAACTGTAATATGTTTGAATATTCAACAGTCATGTCCATATGTACAGTTCAGCACTCATAACACAGAAGAAATGATTCACGCATTAGTCAGTACTACACTTGTTTTCAAATGAGGGCATTGCTGTGTTGAGGGAACTTGTGACCTACAAGTCATTGCCAAGAACATGCATTCAAAAACTGCGACCACTGCACAAGCTCAGAAACTCTGTACATTACAGGTATTCGCGTAATAACCCATAATTTCAAGGCACCGCTGACTGCTTTTACCAGTGTTTTCCTCGGACTCGCTGGCCTCAAGCGTTTTCTCTGCGGCTAAAGATGCGCTTCCATTTACAATGCACAGAGGACTGGCGCGCACGCATATTGCGCGTTGTACGTTGTTTTTCCGGGGATGCCTCATAACAGGGTCATTTAAATGAACGAATCTAACAAATTCATTAAAATCCAGTCAGCACAAGAAAACAAACCACATTTTCCAACCAGTCGTGTCACGAAAAAAGAGTCACAATATTGCGCCTTACCAATACACAAGCTTGTTATGAAGAATCGCTGGAGTCTTATCCGACGCACAGTTGATGCACCACATTGTTGCGAGAAACACGTCCGGATGCGCAAGCGCTATTTCATTTGATCGCTGATTTGGCTCGAGCGCTGACAGCGTCCCTCACGGCGTGCGCGCGGAGTAGGATTCGCTTTAAAAGGCATGATTTGCGATTTCATGTGCTGTCATTAGCGAGGAGATGATGAGAAGCTCATTCTCTCATCCTTGGCCACCCTTCTTCTCCTCCTCCCCTCTCGTTCCATCTCTCTCTCTCTCTCTGTCTCTCCCCCAATCCTTTGAATCTCTTCAGGCTCGTGCAGCCAGCGTGACACAGCAGTAAGGGCGCGAAAACGCGTCTGGCAGTAGAGCTTGGCAAACCGCTTCCTGTTCGCAGCGCATGATCCGCACCTCAGGCATCATTGCTTCGTATGGGAAGCCAAACAACCCAAAAGTGGGACGAAACAGCGCGGTATTAAAGTGCTCGCGCCGCGCTGACATGTCATCTGCGCGGCCCAATGGACCGAGCCGCGCAACCGACTCGACAGCGCAGGGAAGACGTGTTTGCTAGCGCCACCCAATGGGCAGCGCGGCGCGAGCACTGTAATACCGCGCTGTTTCGTCCCACTTTTGGGTTGTTTGGCTTCCCATAGCTTCGACTCATCTGACAGGCTCTGTTCGGTGCCATTAAGATCAATCAGCGTGTCATGTGACATAATCTGTGTGAGTCACATCTCGATTCGTCGCGCGGTCCAAGAGAACCATATGGTGTCAATCTGGTGGTCAATTCTATCACTGAGTTCGCGCATTCCTAAAAATATAAGTTCCATAAGGGCTTTTTTGCAGCCATATAGTGGAACCATTCTGGGTTCTCAAAAGAACCTTTCAGTGAACCGTTTTTAAAGGGTCAGTTCACTCAGTTTTAAAGGGTTAGTTCACCCTCAAGGTCCAGAAAGGTACCAAGAACATCAACAAAAAAGCCTGTGTGACATCAGTGGTTCAAAATCGCATTCGATTTTGAGCGCGATTTGGCGTAGCTTGTCAGTGATTTACGCCTCTGAACGCTCCAGCTGAACGCAGCTGAACGCACATGATGGAGATTTACTACTAATCAAAGTACCGGCTTCATTGACTAAACGCGCCTCACAACATCATGCGATTAATCGTGCAGCCCTAATTTCAAGACCCACCAAAATATTTGATATACCAAAAAACAATTGACATTACTGTAAACTTAATCTTAATTTAAACTTTAATATGGCAGAAATGAAGTATTTAAGAAATATATATATATTTTATAGATCAGCTGTAAAAGTTCACTACTACAGTAATATTTACGTTTTAATGTCTTCATTTACAGACGTTAATGGGTCTATGAAATATACCCATAACTGAAAACACGCTCTCTCTGGTGCGGCTATGAACTGTGCTGTAAGTGTTGTTAAACTTATTGCAGGGTTCATTGTATAAAATGCATTCATGATCCGTCCGCGTGTGTAGGGAAAGCGAAGCACAACCCAACACTCTCAAGCATAAACAACAAAGCAGAACTACCTCAAACTGTTTGGAGATTAATAATGACAGATGTGTCTCATTTTAAATAAACACTAAAAAACGACATGACAAATTTACTTCAGCCAGAAATTTACTTTTGCAATTGTAAAATAAATGTTTAGCGATATCTTCAAAACATTTTTTAACTTTGGCATATACTTTTTTCACTACATAGTGAGGATATAGCAAGGAAATAATAGGAAATTTTGTAAATTTTGTTATAACATGTGGAAAAGTTTAAATTATCAGTGAAAGTGAAAGTTTTGGAAACTTTTACAACAGTTTTAAAAAAACAGGGTTGTGCACAAAAATTCTCATAGTTTCATATAATTATGATTGAGCCACTAATATCACATGAACTTTTTAACTATGTCCTTAAAAAACAAATAAACATGAAAAAATGATTATTTTCAACCCTCATTCTGACCCTCTGTCTAGAACAACCTGTTTTAAGGGGTGTCCCCTTTAAAGCTTGTCAATCTGCCATTGTTATGATTGGCTAACATCATTGCATAGGAAACAGTATCAGCGCCACCTTGCTATTGCATCTGAGTGTTTTGACAACATGATCAAAATAAATCCGGACAAAGCATTATGAAACCATTTACTTACAGTTTGTAATGCAGCTGCAGTTGGATCTTGTACCGCTTCACCTCTCAACAAATGTTTCTTTGTGAATTCTCCATGACACTGTGCCTCGTTTACAAAACAAAATACTCCAAACACAATCCAGGATGCCATTAAAAATAACCTATCCACTTGTTCCTTACACTGGGATCCTTCTGATATCTGTACAAAGATGTGAACAAGCTGTTTAAACCAAACGTGTCAAAGTGAATGTCCTTTCACTCCATTTGTCCTGTCGACAAGACTCAAACGCAAGGACTGTGTCAGAAAGTGAACATGCGATTGTGTGTTTGTAAATTAAAGTGTCAGCTGTTAAGCGACTAAACGTCAGTGGGTGGGGCCTATGGTGAGAAGAAGACTATTTGTTGATGTCTTGCACTGGAGGCAGTGTTTATGCAAATGACTGCACCCAGGTGACATCACCTTGCATCTTGGATCCGAACGAGCCGTTTTCTGAGGGTTATTACATAAGTGCTTTAAGTTATGAAAATTGCAGGATGTATTAAGCATACAAAGATCTCTCCTATGTCAAAAGATCAAGGGAAATTTGGTTTCTTGCGTCATGACGCCTTTAAAAGAAACTGTTTTTCTAGTGTGGAAACATTTAAAAAATCTGAATAATAATTAAATTGTTAAAGATGCCAATAAAGAACCTTTTTTTACGAGTGTGGATAAACGAGATCATTTTCCGTTTCTCTCCTCATTTTGCACACCCAAGTTTAATTAATGTTTTTCTTTTTGTCAGTGCACTTATAATGAAGCACGCTGAGAGAGACTTTTTCAACCCACTCTGTTGTGACAACAGTCTCTTCTCTGTATCTTGAGCCTTCTCATCTTGACAGTGGCTCACTCTGCCTCCATCTTTCACATGGACATCAAAACACAGGAGAGATTTGTGATATTTCCTTCTCTCTCTCTGTCGCTGTGTCTTCATCTCTCTCCCTGGCCTCAGGACAGCTTTATATAATTCATCATATTCCATATTAGCCACCATTTTGATGCCTCCTCCCCATGTTTGTCATCTGTCTCATACTTCAGCACAAGCTGCTCAGTGTTCTGTTCACTTCATCTCTCCTGTGTCACTTTCTCTTTTTTTCAGAGTTCATACGGTCATGAAAAATCTGGAAGTATCAGGCCAGGAATATTAAATGTTTAATTTCCAGGCCGGGAAACGTTTATAGTCAATGTACAGTCAAACCAAAATTTATTCAGACAACATTTCTCACATTATCATAGTTTCGAAAAATAAATAAAATATGACAAGAACTCAGAGTTAAACTGTGTCAGGACAAATATTTATCGTAATAATGTCATATAACTTTCATAGAAAGGTATGTAACAAAACATGGTCAGGTCAAAGTGTCAAAATAAATTTTTGGTCCCATATTTTTTTCTGTTTTACTGGTAGTCCACTGTATACAGAATTTTGGGTATAATATGTCACTGTATCCTCACTTACATCAATTAACTATACTCTCCTGCACCCACTAGTAAAAAAATATCAAAAATGATATCTGGTGTCTGACATTTTTTTAGTTTAACTGTACATTTCTCTGCTTATGCTCTGCATGGAGACTCCTGTATTTCTTTTTGCATACTTTGTAAATACTTACTGTTAAAATGTCATCATTCTAAAGATTGGTATCTGACATACAATTGAAAATCCTCCTGGCAATCTTTATAAAATGATTTTCTAAATATTTCTCCTGCCAATCATGAACAACTGAAAAAGTAATTGGTTAAAAAATGTCAAAACGTGTGATTAGCTTCAAATTCTCTAACAAATGATAGAAAAGCATTTATAACCCAACTGGTTTATAGCCTGTTTTAATCAGAATCCAGCATCATGCAAACATCATCTTTGATTAATGTCCACAAAACTAGACATTAATTTTAATCTGTGCATGTCCAACCCAAGTGAATTCTAGGGGAATTCTCAATTTTTTCATTAACACTTAAAAAAAGAAACTAAAATTGTGACCTAGATTTGTAAAGGTCCCATGACCTACATTTGCCATTCATCACACTCTTGTGTGTTAGTTTTAAGGACATGAATGAGAATTAATGAGCTGGCTAAATTACTGTCCAAAAATTGCAAAAATGTATTATAATAAATGGCAAAAGCATCAATAACATGCAGAAATATATTGAAATACTTCAATAGCAGTTCATTTAGCAATTCATCAGAATAAAATACAGAATTATCCAGAATATGCACCTTAATTGCATAATTATGACTATGTAAACAAGTTCTGAGATGTTTTGGCCTATACTGTAGGTACAGTCTAAAAATGCTGAGTTACTTTTTTAACCCAAATGCTGGGTTCAGCCAGCTGGGTCATTTCCCTGCTGAAAAAAAAAGCTTAAAAACCAGCCTAGGCTGGTTGGCTGGTTTTAGCTGGTCAACCAGGCTGGTTTTAGCTGGTCATAGCTGGTCAGCAGGCTGGTTTTAGCTGGTCATAGCTGGTCAGCAGGCTGGTTTTAGCTGGTCATAGCTGGTCAGCAGGCTGGTTTTAGAGGGGTTCTGGTCTTAGCTGGTCAGGCTAGGAGATCACCTGCTAAAACCAGCTACTTCCATCTTAAACCAGCCAACTGTTAGCTGTTTTTTCAACAGGGTTTATTGGGTTGTTTTTAATATATTTTTTAGTATTAATATTTAATAGTTACTTTTTTTTACCCAAATGCTGGGTACAGCTTGTTGGGTAATTTTATTGAGATTTTATTGCTGGGTAGTTTTTCTGTAACTAAGCTGCTAAATAACTTTTAATGGGTTATTAAATATTGGGCTATTTTTTTCTACCCAAACACTGGGTTAAGTCTGTCTCTGACAAAACAAGAGACCCTACAGGAGAGAGCAGTTCTCAGTGCCACCGATTTGGTGCATTTCTTCAGCGAAATAAAGGTCTGTATACATTTTATTTCATTTATAAAGTCTTTACTGTGCTGTAAATTATATTATTTTACATAACGCAACATACAAGGGCGAGGTGTCAGTCCTTTTGCATGGTGGAAACGCCTTTTGTCTTGCATAACGTAAACTGATTTTATTCATAAGAATACTGAATTTAATTTGATGTTAAAATATGTTCTCTAATCTCAGTAGAACTTAGATTAGTCCTGAGATTACTGAGTACTCAGTAGTCTTGTTTATGCTGCCCTCCAAAGGCAAAGCGCAGTAACTACACATTTGGTCAAAATTGAGTTAAGGCTTAAAATGGACTTTGTAACAACTGTTTTGTCTTGTGGCAAAGTCTCCTGGTTCAATTTTGTCCCGTTTCAGAGAAACGTTCAGAGAAACGTTCAGAGAAACGAGAGTGTCAACATGTTTGACTAGCTGTTGTAAAAACTTTTAAGGCATTTTTCTCAGTTTCAGTGTTCGCGTAGTTACTGCACTTTGCCTTTGGAGGGCAGTATGGGCAGGTTATGAAGTCAGTCACAGCTACTAGTGAAATGCGAGGCGGCGGTTTGAGGTTCATAGTTCCACCGGCAAACAGCAGCCCATCAACCGGCTTAGATTTCTCCAACAAACTGGCATGAAAATTAGCACTATTTCAGTGAAAAGTGATTACAGAGAACGGTTGAATACACTTCAATTTAAATGCTACTTTTAAATGTTCCATTTTTTATTTCTAAAATGCTTGTTAACCATGGACCACAAAACCAGTCTTAAGTAGCATGGGTATATTTGTTGCAATAGCCAAAAATACACTGAATGGTTCAAAATTATCGATTTTTCTTTTATGCCAAAAATCATCAGGATATTAAGTAAAGATCATGTTTAATTTACTTTTCTTGCACCCACAGATTCCAGATTTTCAAATAGTTGTATCTCAGCCAAATATTGTCCAGCATTTTTTTTTAAATAAATTAATACTTTAATTCACCAAGGATGTTTAAAAAACTAATAAAAAGGGATAACATTTATATTTTGAATAAATCTGTTCATTTTAACTTGTTATTCACCAAAGAAAGCTGAGCAAAAAACACATGTTCCAAAAAAAAATATTTGGCAGCAAATCTGTTTCCAACACTGAAAATTCTAATAATAAATCAGCGTATTAGAATGATTTCTGAAGGATCATGTGACTGAAGACTGGAGTAACCCTTTTCAAAAAATTGACTAGTTTTGTGGTCCAGGGTCACAAATGTTTAAATGTAATATTGAATGCTGTATTTACCCAAATAAATTCAATTATTCTTATATTTTTGTCCATGGGCGTTGTCCATCTATTGATTATTGGTGTTGCCTCTATAATTCCATGCCCATTTTAGCCAGAAAAGCAACCTAGCATGTTGGGTAAAAACATTTAACCCAACCAGCTGGGTCAAAATAACTCAGCATGTGTTCTGTCCAATATTTACCCAGCGCTGGGTTGCCAAATAACCCAAGTTGAATTGTTTTTAACCCAGCATTTTTTATAGTGTATATTTTTAAATAAACTGCCAAAAATCGTTAGTGGATATATATGAGAAATGAAGTTGCATTTTATTTTGTGATTTGACTGGAAGCCTCAGATGATTGATAGAGCACCTGAAAGCATAACTGACAGATCACTTGATGGATTTTTAGGAAATTCCTCTAAATAGGGTCTAAATCACGTATTTGTGGCTCATTAAACATTGTTGCACATTTACATTTTCTCTCCCAACCTCCTGTGATGGCAAACAAACACAGTCATGCTTCATTTTTCAAAAACGAACAGAGGTAAGTACAAGCAAGTGGGGTTAGTTTCATGTTTCACACTGAGAAAACACATCACCACAAATGTTTTCCTCCTAGGCATACAGTATGAAATGTTACTAGACTCATATTGTTCCTGTAGCACGCATTGATGACTGTTGTCCACCGCATGATACAAATCTTGTTGAAATACTGCAGACATGCATCATCTCAATGTGCAATGAGCTACTACTCATGCAGCACTCAGTCTATTTTAATGTCACCAGGGCACCACGTGACGCGAAACTCCACATGATTGGTCAGACATGATGCTTCATGACTGTGCTCTGTCAGCCTCCCGTGGTGGGCGGAGTCAACGTCGGTCTCCTCGCATTTCCCCTTTCATGATTCCCAAAGAACAACGATACAACGTGCTGCTGACTGCAATATTAATAAAGTCTAACTAGGTCATTTGAGCGATCAGAAAGACTCTGCTTCAGAATGCAGTGGGTGCAAACAGCTGAGAGAGATGGAGACATCACTTCAGATTAACACTTGAGCATGATGAACACTAATGAAAACATAAAAGCATATTTTCAGTTTGATTTATAATACTGTAAAAATCTAAACATTAGAACTCAAAGTCAGGTGAAGACTCTAAGTCAAAGAATGTAATGTATATATATATATATATATATATATATATATACATTTTTAAGATTTTTAATGGTTTTTAAAGTTTCTTATGCTCATCAAGGCTGCATTTATTTGATCAAAAATACAGAAAAAACTAATATTGTAAAATATTATTTTAGTTTAAAATAACTGTTTACTATGTGAATATATTTTAAAATGTCATTTATTCATGTGATACAAAGCTACCTTTACAGTCTTCAGTGTCACATGATCCTTCAGAAATCATTCTAATATGCTGATATATTATCAATATTTAAAACAGTTGTGCTACTTAGTATTTTTTTGGAAACTGTGATATTTTGATCAATAAAAGGTTAAAAAGAACAGCATTTATTTAAAATAAGAAAAATGTTTTCTAACAATATACACTACTGTTCAAAAGTTTGGGGTCAGTAAATTTATTATTATTATTTTTTAAAGAAATTATTACTTTTATTCAACAAGGATGTGTTAAAAAGTGACAGCATAGATTTATCTTGTTAGAAAGTATTTATATTTTTAAAAAATGCCGTTCATTTTAACTTGTTATTCATCAAAGAAACCTAAAAAAAGGTTCCAAATAAAATCTGTTTCCAACATTGAAAATTCTAATAAATCACCATATTAGAATGATTTCTGAAGGAAATAAATTATATTTTACATTATATTAAAATAGAAAACCATTATTTTATATAGTAATAACATTTTGCAATATTACAGTTTTTTTTCAGTATTTTTGATCAAATAAATACAGCCTTGTTGAGCATAAGAGACTTCTTTAAAAAACATTACAAGTCTTACTGATCCCAAACTTTTAAGTGGCAGTGTATATATATACAAACAGAACTTTAAATTGTAATAATATTTCACAATATTACTATTTTTACTATATTTTTGATCAAATAAATGCAGACATGGAAAGAAAAATGTTTTTTAAAAAATGTAAAATTCTTTTGATTTTGGAGTGAACAGTGACCTGGAAATGTTTTCATCTCGCTCCATAAATAATAAACCATGCCACTTTCTTTCAACCCTTTTTGTTCCTGATTCACTATTTCCCACCATTTGTCATTTTCGCTTCACTTTCTGTTTGTCCATTACTGTAATCCCGTTTACTGATCTCTTGCTCACCATTTGTCTCTCTCTGTCTCGTTCTAATTTCTTTGTAATCATACTGCCCCCTCTCTCTTTTTTAAATCATTATCTCTCTGCACACTGCTTCCACCCTTTATCCCTCCTTCGCGATGTTGTCACTTTCTCTGGAAGAGGCGGATTCAGAGAAGGGGAGAGGGGGCGGGGATGAGAGGAGAGAGTTGCTTGGTGACGGTTGCCGAGAAACGGATGTGGGAGGGGTTGCAGCGAGCCAGAGTCAAGAGTGGCGTTGCCTTGACGACCGAGGTTTCACACTGTCTTACAGGATTTGGCGCAAGATGGGAGGGCTCCTGTACCTCTGAGGGGTTATGTGGCATCATAAAACCACACGCACAATATAAACACAACTTGTGCACGTGCACACATAAACACTAGAGATCTTGTTTTAGGAATAAAAGTAAAAAAGAATAGGAAAATTGGTAACACCTACACCAAAATGAGATTTTTTAAATTTCATTTCAGTTCTTATTTGAAAGAAAG
Source organism: Garra rufa (assembly GCF_049309525.1). NCBI lineage: Eukaryota > Metazoa > Chordata > Actinopteri > Cypriniformes > Cyprinidae > Garra > Garra rufa. The sequence goes on along the minus strand of NC_133375.1, from coordinate 26,299,865 downwards.
GTAATGAAATGCAATTAAGTTTACTGCAGTTTAAGAATCCAAACAATTCGAAACTAGGCCTTATTATTTCAGCTAAGGCTAATCATGTAGTCAAAAAAGTTTAGGGTCGGCAATTTTTTTTTTATTTGTTATGTTTTTAAATTTATTTGATCAAAAATACAGTAAAAACAGTAATATTATTACAAATTAAATAACTGTTCTATTTGAATATATTTTAAAATGTCGTTTATTTCTGTGATGGCAAAGCTGAATTTTCAGCATCATTACTCCAGTCTTCAATGCCACATGATTCTAATATACTGATTTGCTGTTCAAGAAACATTTCTTACTATTATTATCATTGCTGAAAATAGTTGTGCTGCGTATTATTTTTCTGAAAAGCATGAAATAGATTTTTATGATTAAAGTTGAAAAGAACAGCATTTATTTAACATCATAAACATCTTTTAAATGTCATTTTTGATCAACTTAAAGGATTAATTTACTTCCAAAATAACTTTTCTGATAATTTACTTACCTCCATGTCATCCAAGATGTTCATGTCTTTCTTTCTTCAGTTGAAAAGAAATTAAAGTGCCCCTATTATGCCATGTTTAAGGTAGTTAATATTGTTGTAATAGTCTCTTAAAACAGGTTTACATGTATGCAAGTTCAAAAAACACTTTAGTTTTCTCAAAAATTAGATTTAATTTTACCCCGTTTCTAAATGATTCGTAAACGACTCGTGTGAAGCAGTTCGAAGAATCAGTCTCTCTAAACCCCTCCTTTCAGTGAGCCCTCACCGCTGTGATTGGTCAGATGGTGCAGTCCTTTTGGATTGGTCTACCGCTTCAGCGCAAAACGAAACGCCCATTGGCATAACTGAATGACAGCTGTGGAGACCTGTTAATGCATAGAAAAGATAGCCTCGATTTTACCCTATCAATTCGAGCCGGAGTCTGACGATGAAACGGTTGAAGTGGCACATCGACAAGAAACTGTTTTGCAAGCACGACTGGAGCAGGACGTTTCTCAGTGGGTGTCATATTATAACTGTGGAAAGTGCTTGCAATTTGCTTTTGTAAGCGAACCGGGCACACCTCTACGTTGTGAACTTCAACACTGTAACGTACAACCCATAACACTGCGTTAAGCCATCGTTTATCATTATCATTACTTAAACTAATAAGGCAGACAGACAGTCAAGCTGCATCAATCACAATTTTTAGACTACATTGCACTCACAGCTGAACAACAGAACTACAGAAACGCAAGTTAGCCGCTTACCAAGACATGTGCGGGGTTGTTACACACCATAACGTACACAAAGACGTATTTTGAACGATCGCTAGAAAATACAATCATCAATTATTAATCATACTTACAGGTAGAAGTTCAGAGGAGCAAGCCGGTCCAAATAAACTGGGCACTGATCCATTTTTTAAAACCAAGCGTTTGGTGAATCTCGCGTTGTAACGTTACTCCCCAAGATTGGAAAAACAGTCATCAGTAAAATGACGCGAACACAACACAAGATTGGCATTGGACTGCTGAGGTGTTGAAAAAAATTAATGTTAACCACTCATTCTTGGTAGTTTCATCTTTCGGAAGGGCATATAAAACAAATTCACTCTCACAGCGCAGGGCGTCTTCTTGACATGATGTAACGTTAATCCACGTGAAAATGGTAGGCCTACTGTTTGTGGGCGGGCAAGTTGTTCGCGAAATTGAACGTGGGCGGACATTACGCAAATGTGTAGCTCGTGACGTGTGGCCGTTACAGAAAAAAGATTCGAATTGCTGACGACTCGTTTAGGCGAATGTGAGCCGACTCTTTTTTTTGTTAGACAAAAACTTCATTTATAGTGCACTGTCGGCGTCACAACTTTGCAGATAGTTTATGTTCACATACAGCTACATGACACACTACATGAAATATCATATTTGAAAAGGCATAATAGGGGCACTTTAAGGATCAGTAGAATCAAAGGCGGAAGTACTGACCCAGTGTTTACAAAGCAAATGTGCAAAGAAAGTCAAATGCCCTTTACAAAAAAAGTTAAAACAACGATATTGGGCGATTTTGAAATTGGAGTCTTTTTGCCCTAACCTACCTTTTTGAACTGAAGTACAGAGACGAAGAACTAACCATTCAAATGTGACCTTTCCAATGTGATTGTGTAATGTGTGAAATTGTAGACGAGCAAGGCAAGCATTTATGATTAAAAAGTATATACATTTTCACTAGAAAATTTCACTAGATAAGACCCTTATTCCTCAGCTGGTATCGTGTAGAGCCCTTTGAAGCTGCATTGAAACTGCAATTTGGACCTTCAACCCACTGATCCCCATTGAAGTCCACTATATGGAGAAAAATCCTGGATTGTTTTTCTCAATAACCTAAATTTTTTTCGACTGAACAAAGAAAGATATGAACATCTTGGATGACACAGGGGTGAGTAAATTACCAGGAAAGGAAGTGAACTAATCTTTTAATACTTGCTGAATTCATTAATTTCTAAAAAATAAATAAATAAATAAATAAATATGATGCACAAGGCACACTTGTCAGATTGGTTAGATTATACAGGTTTTCAGGAAGACGTGTGTGTGACGTTCCACCTGGAAACAAAAATGCTGTGGCACCAAACCCTCTCACGAAAGAATAAAGCCGTTGTGTTTACAGCTGTGACGACGAGTGCTTATTAGGATCAACTCAACGCTGGTTTTTCAAAAATTATGTAAAATATGTAAAGTTCGTAGGCATAGAATCTTTAAAATATGTCTGAGAGTTTTACACACCAGTCTGTTATTGTGGCGACATTTTCATGCCCCTAAACATGACGCTGCACAAAACAAAACGTGATTGGTTGCTTTACCTGTCAGTCATATGGCCTTTTGAGCGGGCCAAAATGGCCAAGGTTTCCAGAACTTCTGCCGTCAGTCTGAAGGTCTGGCTATGCAAGATTAAGAATGACCCAACAATGATTCTAACATTATGAGGACACAGGAGACAGAAACACATTTACATACATGCACAAGAGGAAGCTGCCTCATCCAGAGGTTGAACATACATTGACTAGATGGAGAAGGGAGCTGTCCATTGTGCTGAACACAGCCATCATCATTCAGATTCGCTTGACCTTACTTAAAGTGGTGCACTACTAACTACTTTAAAACATCTGCGTGAATTAGTATTGAAATTTAACATTGAAATCATTTTTTTTTAAATGTATTAATAGTAATTAATAAAACTATGAAAACTTTTGAACTCTATAGTCTACAGGTTACAGTTTAAAGGGATAGTTCACCCAAAAATGAAAATTTGATGTTTATCTGCTTACCCCCAATGCATCCAAGATGTAGGTGACTTGTTTTCCTCAGAAAAACACAAACGAAGATTTTTAATGAAAACCGGTGCAGTCTGCCAGCCTTATCATAGACGTGGATGGGCACCAAACCTTTAAAAGTAAACAAAAACATGCACAGACAAATCCAAATTACACTCTGCGGCTCGTGATGATACATTGATGTCTTAAGACACGAAACGATCGGTTTTTGCGAGAAACTGAACAGTATTTATATCATTTTTTACCTTTGATACACAGCCACGTCCATCTGTCATGAGCACGAGTTTGGCATCAGTCACGTCACATGAGCACGCGCTCTGTCGTAGAATACGCAAACGCCGGAAGCGATCTGTCGCATGTATACAACACTCATTGTTTACACAGTGCACAGAGATTGTGGGTATAGCGGCTATACAAAATGGTAATAACTTGCGCGTATCCTGGTTGTTTAAACCGATTTAAAGCTAAAAGTTTACATTTGCTTGCGCAAACTCATCCGGGACTTTTCACTGATTTCCCCTTACGGCGTTTGCGTATTCTACACCAGAAGCGCGTGCACATGTGACGTGACTGATGCCAAACTCGTGCTCAGGACAGATGGACGTGGCTGTGTATCAAAGGTAAAAAATGATATAAATACTGTTCAGTTTCTCGCAAAAACCGATCGTTTCGTGTCTTAAGACATCAATGTATCATCACGAGCCGCAGAGTGTAATTTGGATTTGTCTGTGCATGTTTTTGTTTACTTTTAAAGGTTTGGTGCCCATCCACGTCTATGATAAGGCTGGCAGACTGCACCGGTTTTCATTAAAAATCTTAGTTTGTGTTTTTCTGAGGAAAACAAGTCACTTACATTTTGGATGCATTGGGGGTAAGCAGATAAACATCAAATTTATCTGAAATTAAAGGGATTGTTGAAAATTCTGTCATTAATTACTCTCATGTCATTCCAAACCTGTGAGACGTTAGAGTCGTTATTTTTGTTTTCTTTGCATACAAAAAGTGTTCCTGTAGCTTCATAAAATTAAGATTGAACCACTGATGTCACATGGACTATTTTAACAATGTCCTTACTACCTTTCTGGGCCTTAAGCGTGTCAGTAGCATTGCTGTCTATGCAAGGTCAGAAAGCTCTTGGATTTCGTCTAAAATATCTTAATTTGTGTTCCGAAGATAAACAAAGGTCTTACAGCTTTTGGAACGACATTTTTTGTGAACTGTTCCTTAAAAGATGCAAAATTGCATGTTGCTCAAAATATAAATTGATTGTTCAAGGCTTACTTTAGTAAATCACTATTATTTAAAAACCCTCAAAGGGCAAAATACAAACTTTTTGCAAAGGATTGCCATAGTGATGTAATTAATAGTCTGGTTTTAACAAGTTTCTAATGCTAGAAAGTGTAATACTCGCTCTCTTTGATCAACAAGCTGCTCTTTTAATCACATTATCCCATTATTAATTATGCAGCAATTACTCCCTACGCTGTATTAGGGTGTAAAATTAACCTCAAAGCAAGTGAGGATTCCAAATAAGGACACAGGGAAACTGAAGCTTAAAGCTTACGAATCATGTCTAATCAAAAATGTTTATGTACACACAGAATAAATAAGCAAAGCAAACAGCCACGTCTGCATGCCATTGTACCTCAGCGTGATTCAGCTGGTATCTGTCTGCAGGGTAAAGTGACTGTGATCACATGAACGCTAATACTGTGATGTGTCTGCAACGGTCTCTTCCCAAAATGCAGTCTACCAGAAAGTCATCTTTAGCTCTATTTGGGCAAGATTAGTCTTCAGTGCAGTATGTCTATAGGCCTGACTTCTTATTGTAGATGTCTCTAATATATATCAGTGATTTGTACAGAAGAAGGATTTTCTGTAGAAATCACATTAAAAGGTGTGTCTTCTGCATTTATGCATGCCATCAGTTGTAACTGTCCTTATCAGAAGATTTAAAACAGCAGCTGTGCTAATTAATTATGCAGGAAACATTGAACATGAACATTAGATTATCAGTATAATTTTTCAGCAGCCATTAGAGTTACATGATCTTTCAGAAATCATTCTTATATGCTGATTCGGTGCACAAATTTCTTTCAAACAGTAATAATATTTTTGAGGAAACCACTATATACAGTTGAAGTCAAAAGTTTACACACACGTTGTAGAATCTGCAAAATGTTAATTATTTTAGCAAAATAACAAGGAATCGTAGAAAATGCATATTATTTTTTATTTAGTACTGACCTGAAGAAAATATTTCACAAAAAAAGATGTTTACATGTAGTCCACAAGAGAAAAGTGTCCTGAACTGCCTGCTGTTTTTCAGAAAGAATTCTGCTTTTTTTTCAGCATTTTTGTGTATTTGAGCCCTTTCCAACAATGACTGTATGATTTTGAGATCCATCTTTTCACACTGAGGACAACTGAGAGACTCATATGCAACTATTACAGAAGGTTCAAACACTCACTGATGCTTCAGAAGAAAAAATGATGCACTAAAAGCCAGGGGTGTAAAGTTTTGAAAGGAATGAGGATGTGTACATTTTTCTTATTTTGCCTAAATATCATATTTTTCAGTTAGTACTGCCCTTCAGAAGCTACAGAAGATACTTAGATGTTTCCCAGAAGACAAAATAAGTTAAATTTACCCTGATCTTCAAACTCCAAAGGTTTTCACCCCCTAGCTTAATGCATGGTTTATCCTTCTAAAGCATCAGGGAGTGTTTGGACGTTTAATAGTTGCATATGAGTCCTTCGATTGTCCTCAGTGTGAAAAGATGGGATCTCAAAATCATATAGTCATTGTTGGAAAGAGTTCAAATACACAAAATCTGTGGGACCTGAAGGAGTTTTCTGAAGAACAGCGGGGCAGTTTAACTGTTTAGGACAAACAAGGAACTCATGAACAACTATCACCAAACAAAAACACAGCTGTGGATCATTCAGGTAACAACAAAGTATTAATAATCAATATGTAAACCTTTGAACAGGGTTATTTTTCATAAATTCAATAATTTTCTCTTGTGGACTATATGCAAATGCCTTTTATGTGAAATACCTTATTCAGGTCAGTACTAAACAAAAAATAACAAGCATTGTGTATGATTCCTCTTATTTTGGTAAAATAATTAACATTTTGCAGATTCTGCAAGGTGTATGTAAACTTATGACTTCAACTGTATATATTTTTTCAGTATTCTTAAAAAGAACAGCATTTATATGAATATTTACACTTTGGATTGACGATCAATGGAAAATATTCTCTTTGCAGCCAGACGGTGTAGTTACAGCATCTGCCAGCAGGAACTAACCAGGCAATGCTAACCAGACAAACCTTGACCTCTCGGTTAATCCACGCTGTCATCTATAATTCAATGATTTCCTTGTCATGTGCTGTCACTTTTTTCTACAAAGCAAACGAGCAGGACACCGTGAACTCAGAGCAAATCACCTGAGGGGGAAACATCCTGATATGAACATACAACCATCAGAGAGACTGTGTCCCCTTTTACAGCCGAACATTTCCATTCCTTCCAATTCTGTTGAATTATTGTTTTAACCAATCATGCAATTCCTCCTGCTTCCTCTTTTGTTTTAGGTTATATGTGACCTTGGCTTGAATCCAAAACACACAGTACACACATTACATACACATACAACACTCAAATACACTAATGCAAACACATATATAGTCAGCATTTAATAAAGTAATATAGTATAAACCAGCAGTGCAGCATCAACTATGCCGGCACTGCCCAACAGAGACGCCATAATCTCCAGCCGCGTGCAGAACGGAGTCACCCTCGCCCTTTGATGTGCGCTTGCACTAATCTGCGTTTAGCTCCCTTTCATGATCACCACAAGCTGACACTTGCTGTCTACCAAACAAGATTAATCCGACACAGTCATCCCCGCTGAAACATATTAGCAAATTAACAATTTCTGAAATCCCTCGCAGTTTGAAGTCGCACTCTGCAGCAGAATGACCGCGAACAGTCATCGCTTATCATTAGAGTAAATGAAGACGAGAAACGTGGACAGCCGTCACTCAGCTTGGGACTGCTGACTCACTTCTTAGTAAAACACTTTATAGATTATAAATGAATCAATAGTTTTCAGACTGGTTACAATACGTTAAACTGATTCAAGCTCATTTTCAAAAAATCTCATAATACTTGAAATATACACAAATGATTATTGTTGGTCAACTAGCAATGACCACAAAATATTTTTTTCCAAATTATAAAAGACTTACTATGATTACTTGTTTATTTTGTGATTTGGTGATCGAAATGGCTACTCTGAAATATGAAGAAATTAATCATTATTGATGAAGGTTAAAAGAATTTAATTCTGTGCAAAGAAAATACGGATTGCCTTATATATTTTTGCCATTATTCAAAACTATTTGACAGCAAAATAAGATAAAAGACAAAAATAAATAATAAATAAATAACTAAAATATTTCTTTGAACATGTACCATGTTCTTTGTTATAGAAGCCTGTTTCCGCTACTGAATAAAGTCTGAATTATCTCACAATTCAGACTTGTTTTTCTCAGAATTGCTGTGTATCTCACAATTATTAATTCAGAATTGTAAGATATAAACTCTCTCAAAATTGAACTCACCGTTGTGAATTTATCTCTCACAATTTTGAGTAAAAAATGTAGAACTGCGTAAAAAAAATCTGTATTGCAAGATACAAACTCACATTTGTGAGAAAGAAAGTCAGAATTGTTTTTATCTTGCAAATCTGACTTTATTTCTCACAATTGTGAGTTTATATCAGAATTCTGACTTTATAACTCGTAATTGTGAGTTTGTATTACAGAATTGTGAGATATAAACTCATAATTCCGAGATATAAACTCGCAATTGTGAGAAAAAAGTCTAAATTGTGAGATACAAACTCGCAATTGCGAGATACAAACTTGCATTTGCGAGGTTAAATCCATTCATGTCCTGCAGAAAACAAAAATCGAAATTGTTTTTATCTTGCGATTCTGACTTTATTTCTTGTAACTGCACATTTATATTGCACAATTTTTTAGTGAAATTGTATCATGCAATTCCGAGAAAAAAAGTCACAATTGCGAGTTTGTATCATGCAATTCTAAAAAAAAAAAGTCAGAATTGTCAGTTTGTATCACGCAATTCTGAGAATAAATGTCTGAATTGTCAGTTTGTATCATGCAATTCTGAGAAAAAAGTCAGAATTTTGAGTTTGTATCATGAAATTCTAAGAAAAAAGTCAGAATTGTAAGTTTATATCTCACAATTCTAAAAAAAAGTCAGAATTGTGAGTTTGTATCATGCAATTCTGAGAATAAATGTCTGAATTGTCAGTTTGTATCATGCAATTCTGAGAAAAAAGTCAGAATTTTGAGTTTGTATCATGAAATTCTAAGAAAAAAGTCAGAATTGTAAGTTTATATCTCACAATTCTAAAAAAAAGTCAGAATTGTGAGTTTATATCTCACAATTCTAAAAAAGGTGAGAATTGTGAGTTTATATCACGCAATTCTAAAAAAAGCCAGAATTGTGAGTTTGTATCATGCAATTCTAAAAAAAAAAGTCAGAATTGTGAGTTTGTATCACGCAATTCTGAGAAAAAGTCAGAATTGTGAGTTTGTATCATGCAATTCTGAGAAAAAAAGTCAGAATTCTGAGTTTATATCACGCAATTCTAAAAAAAGTCAGAATTGTGAGTTGGTATCATGCAATTCTAAAAAAAAGTCAGAATTGTGAGTTTGTATCACGCAATTCTAAAAAAAGCCAGAATTGTGAGTTTGTATCATGCAATTCTAAAAAAAAAAGTCAGAATTGTGAGTTTATATCTCGCAATTCTGAGAAGAAGTCAGAATTGCAAGTTTGTATCACGCAATTCTGAGAAAAATAAGTATGAACATGATAATGGACACACTCATGCTTTATGTTATAAAAAATGCCATTAAATGTCTGCTTGAAAAGCACAATACTAACTCAAGATTTTAAAAAAAGTGGGAAATATTCTCATAACAGTTGAAAATGACAAAACATACACAAAAGAACAAGTAAATAAATAAATGGGCTGAAATACTGATCAAAGCTAAAATAATTTTATTATATGGGAAGAAGCTATAGACTGCGGGATATGTCATACAAAATATTTGACAGCAGAATGAAATAAAATAAAACAAAATAAAATGTAATTTCAAATGAAAACAAGTGCAATTCAATGATGGAAGCACCATACAAAACATATATAGCCTATATGATAATTATTTAGCACCACAGTATACGAAACACCATGAAATTATCATTTGACACAAACACTGTAGCAGGACACGTTCTCAGAACTTTTCGTAAGGGTTTGCTGTTCCTGAGAGAGACAGAAGTCATTAAGAGGGACGCTTCAGCAGAACACAGCTTTAAATTACCCATCAGCCTTGTACTTGCCGACTGAGGATACCAGAACGCTCCTACCAGACATAGTTAATCTTCTGTCACTAGATGAGACCCATGGGTTCGCACACACCCCGTAAATCTGACCATTCTGGTGGAATTCATCTTTAACCTTAAAGAACCGGCCCTCTTCAGCTTATAAATCTACTCACTTTCTCTTTCTCACTCACACACTTGAACATTCGAGTGTGCAGCCAGCTGCTTTTCTTTATATTATTAATTTAAAACATGACCTCTCAGTCGTCGTCTTCTCCTGCTTCTCTCTCACACCCTTCCCCCTCCTCTCCTAAAATGGTTTTGACGGATTTCTTCTCCCTCTGGATCTTTGAACCTGTCACTTCATTTCTAGATGTGTCAATTCATCATTCTTTCCATCCATCATCCTCTCTCATGCTTCTCTTGTCTCCGACAACACAGCTAGTATGAATCCCATCTGCTATTAAACTATTACCGACCACTTTGTGTCTCTGAGCTTAATGAGGCAAACATACTGTACACACAATAATAATAACAATCAATTATATTTAAAATTACTTACATGATATGCCAATAAATTCATGTAATATATCACAATTAATCACATATGTGACACTGGTCCATAAAACCAGACTTAAGTAGCACGGGTGTATTTGTAGCACTAGCCAAAAATACATTGTATGGGTCAAAATTATCGACTTTTGTTTTATGCCAAAAATCATTAGGATATTAAGTAAAGATCATGTTCCATGTAGATATTATACCGTAAATATATCAAAACTTAATTTTTAATTACTAATATGCATAGCTAAGAACTTCATTTGGACAACTTTAAAAGTAACTGTCTCAATATTTAGATTTTTTTGCTCCCCCAGATTTCAGATTTTCAAATAGTTGTATCTATATCTAAAGTCTGTTCAACTTTTGACATACAATGCAACTTATTTATACCAGTTTCAAAAGCAAATGTGTATCATTAGTCAGCAACAAGAGGAGATTCTTATAGCAGCTGTATCTGGATACTCAGAATTATGCTTTCTAGGTTTTTTTGCCCATTCCAAAATGTTTATTAATTTTGATGTCCAGCTATTTTTGTCATCTTTTCATTATTTCCATTTTTGCGGGTGCACATCTCATTAAAAGTACATTCTGTAAAAGTATAAAAAATATAAAAATAATATCTAATAATGATACCTAAATAAAGAAATAGACTAAAAGAATGCACTAAAATATTAAATGAAATTAAATAAATTAAACATATCTAAGTAATATAAAATAATGCATTATCATGATATGTAAATAAATGTAAAAATAATGCACTAATATAATATTGAATAAATTAAAATATCTAAATAACATAAAAAATTATATCTAATACAGAAATAGATTAAAAATGCACTAAAATGATATTACTTGATATTAAATTAATTACAAATATCCAAAAATATAAAAATATAATAAATCTAATAATGACCTCTAAATAAAAAGAATGCAATAAAATGCAATATGATATTAAATGCATTTTAAAACTAAAATGCTAAAACATTAAATAAATTACAACATTAAAATGTATAGTCAAAATTTAGGAGCTCTGCTAGAAATGATATTTAACATTAATAAATTATTGATTTTTCTTTTATGCCAAAAATCATTAGGATATTAAGTAAAGGTAATGTTCCATGAAGATATTTTGTAAAGTTCCTATTGTAAATATATCAAAACTTAAATTTTGGGTAGTAATATGCATTGCTAAGAACTTCATTTGGACAACTTTAAAGGCAATTTGATCAATATTTAGATTTTTTTGTACCCTCAGATTCCAGATTTTCAAATAGTTGTATCTCGGCTAAATATTGTCCAATCCTAACAAACCATACATCAATGGAAAGCTTATTTATTCAGCAGTGGTCTATTGGCTAAAACTATACAGTATCAACATTTTATTCTTACTACTTCTGAGTGCTGTTTTTAAACACATTTTGTGCGAATGCCCCTTAGAAGTAAAATATACTGCTTCATTTTATTTTTATATTGCCATGTTCCGACAACAGGAAAATTACTTGCAAAATTTAAATTCAGATCCAGAGGCATCATTAATTGTGTTAATTTTCAATCACTTTTTTTTTTACTGTATAATAAATCACACAAAATTAAAAATGTAAAACCCACATCCCTAGTTACAGCAGTGCTGAAGCTGCACATCCTCTCACACACACGCAGATGTTCACTTCCTCCAGCCTTTTGTTCTCCCAAAAAGACAAAGACATCAGTTTTAGGCGAAATAAGAAAAATGAAATCAATTTCTTCTCTGAAACAAAGACTTAACCACCAACAGGCCACATAACCAGCTGCCTAAAGGCAGGCCAAACTAGTAAATTATTGAGTTCTGTCTCACTCAGGCATAAGACACTTCACTTCACACCATCCCCAGTGACTCCTAGGTTTATTTTTAAAGCAACATTTACATAAAAGAAGCCAGAAATGCTTTCCGATACTACAATTCTGATGAAAATGAATGAATGAGTAATATGTTGTACTTGTTGGCCTTCGCATCTAACTGTAATCACCGTTGGGCTACGTACTGTATCCTAGAGGGTCAGCTGTCTGCTTGTCCTACACAGCAAGAAACACCACTATTTACTAAATGACAATAGTTAACATGCTGCATCAAATGCACTGAAGAGTATAAACCAGATTAGCTGAATGTGAATTTAAAAATGTCATAGGTAAAAAGGCCCGCAGTCAACATATTTCCCGTTCAGGGTGAGTGGACAGCACATCTGTTATCGCAAGACTCTACCGCGCGGCCGCTTAGTTAGTGTCAGCGCTAATGTCACAGACAAACGTGCGATGATGCCGAGAGTTAAAGAGTGAAAGGATGGAGGAGTGAACAAACGAACGAGAGCTTACCGCCATGCAGCCACAGAGAGGTCCCATTCAGGCTGAAGGAAGCGGAGGAAAAAATAACCCCTTTTCTAGACTACCCTGTGTCTCTCACACCCACCACCCCTCCTTCTTTCTCTCACTCCCTCTCGCTCTCTGTTTCTCTCTCTCTCTCGCTCTGTGAGGAGCAGAAAGGCTGCATTCTTGACAGGTCTCTTCCACGTGTGTACTTCACTCATGAGTGCACATGCACACACACGCATGTGTGAATGGGCTTTTTGCAGTGCGGGGTAACAGAGAAAAGCAGGGATTGGGTATAGTGCTTTATTCAAATATTTATTTGTCATATTAAAGGTGCGATTTGACGTATTAAAAGACTTCAGGAGTCAGTTTCTAGGAATCGGTTTGGCGCTTGCTGGCATTTTCTGTTTTGGTAGCTTGTATGTTTGCTGTCTGTTTGACAAACGCAGCAGATTGCAACACCTTTAGCTCAGATTTGAACAGCATGTGTGTGAGATTTACTGTGATGACGATTCGGTGGTGGTGAGATGAACCCGACAGAAACTAAGCTGAGAATGAAGGATTCTCGGGAGCTGAGGAGCGAAGTGATATTATGAAGAGCTCTTACACTAAATAATTACTGACTTCTACTTTCTGTCAACATATCACACACACACACACACACACACACACACACACACACACACACACACACACACATAAACAAACAAGCATTCGAAGAATAGCTCATCCAAAAATGAACATTCTGTCATGTACTTGTTATTCTAAACCCATGTGACAGGTGCTTTTTCCCAATGAAAGGAAATAGGATTGGGATTGGATGCTGGGTATCAACACACACACACACACACACACACACACACACACACACACACATGTTGGGTTTACATGTTTTATGGGGACATTCCATAGGCGTAATGGTTTTTATACTGTACAAACCGTACTTTCTATCGCCCTACACCTACCCTACACCTAAACCTAGCCCTCACAGGAGATTGTGCACACTTTTACTTCATCAAAAAAACTCATTGTGCATGATTTATAAGCCTGTTTCCTCATGGGGACCTGAGAAATGTCCCCACAAGGTCAAAATCTACTGGTATTCCTATCCTTGTGGGGACATTTGGTCCCCACAACGTGATGAATACCAGGTACACACATACACACACACACCGAACAAAACATAAAAGTCAAAAATGGCTTGTTTGGTCTTCAGAAGCTTGAAGACTACAGCTTTGTGTGAGAAACAGACTGATTTAAGTCATTATTGTGGTCACATGGTGTGCAAGATGCCGTCGCTGACGTCAAAACTGGTACAAGGTGTCTTCACGCTGCATATTTAAATATACAAAACCGAGAAAATGAGATTTAAGCATTACATTGGAGTTTTTCTAACACTAAAATTATTTTTGTACATTATTATACTATATTTTACTATTCTATTCTATACTTCATACTATATTGTAGATTATATACATTTATATTTAGATATTCACTTCTAGAACCAAAATTTACAGATTATTTACTCACCCCCTTGTCATACAAGGAAAACATTTTTTGAGGAAAACATTTCAGGATTTCTCTCCATATAGTGGACTTCTATGGTGCCTGCAAGTTTGAACTTACAAAATTATTTTAAATGCAAAGGGCTCTAAATGATCCCAGCTGAGGAAGAAGGGACTTATCTAACGAAACGATCGGTTATTTTCTAAACAAAATTGACAATTGATATACTTATAACCTCAAATGCTCATCTTGTCTAGCTCTGCGTGTATTCCGATTCAAGACAGTTAAGGTATGTCGAAAAACTCCCATCTCATTTTCTCCTCCAACTTCAAAATCGTCCTACATCGCTGCAGAAGTACCGAAAGGAAGTCTCACAAAACACATCCAAATATACGCATGATTGCTTAACCATATAATGCTCTTCTGAAAATAAGTATATAACTTCCAGGCTCCTGCTTTTAAACACTGATGTGGGACCACTTGGGTTGTTTTGCTTGTACAGGTTAGCGCTGCTTTTAGATGAAACATAATGTCTATCAGAGCTCATCTGTTTCCCAGTGGCTATAAAGGGCACTTGAGGGATAAACCTGAGGAGATGCAGCCGTTTACTGAGAGAATGGGAGTTATTCATGATCATTCCCACATACAATTATTAAACAAACAGGCAGATGGCACCAACAAATGAGACAAGAATACAGCAAGCTCGAGTCCTGATGCAGTGGCTCCAGGGGCAGGCAGGGAATGAAACTGCCTTAAGAGCAGCAGGGTGGCGTAGGTTCATTTGTTCAATGTACTCATTCAGAGCTTTAGACCTGGACACTTCACTCTCTAGTTTGCATACAGGTCGTAACCACCACAGCAGGGTTTGTGCACCATTCAGAATTGAATCGAGAACCTTTTAAAGGTGACATATCATTAAAATCTGACTTTTTCAACGTTTAAGTGCTATTATTAAGTGCAGAAAACGTGAAAACAACCCAGTAACTTTATTTTGGTAAACCTTTTTTTCCAAGCATGTGACGTAGGAAGGCGATCTTAACCACTTAATTTGCACGTTTCCACCCACGGCACCCTCATTTAGTTTTCACAAGTGACAACGGTGTGTACCAGTTCTAATGCCATGCCAAAAGATCGAGCAAAGCATGCTAACTGTTCTGCTAACTGAGCACAGAACACTATTTAGAGTCCCAGCCTCAGAGGAGACAAGAGAGCAGTGGATTTATTGATGTATTTACTGTATATTATGCAGCTGCCACACAGATCTAATACAAACATGCCATTTCTTTCTAAGCTGTTTACCCTCACAGACATAACCAACTGTTTTTGTAACTCATGTGTGTTTTTAACATAAACGTGTGTGTATTTGACCATTTAAGCGCAATAAGACATGAAAGAGCTGCTTTCTGTGCATGTGCTTTGGATGTGTGCGCTCAGAAAACCCTATATCAGACTAATATGGTTTAAAACGCATGATTTCAGCACGATAGACATAAAATAAAAACCAAACAGATGTTTTTTAGCAGATTATCCAGAGATTGTCTTACTATAGGGAGATATTGTATTACTATAGGGAGATATTGTATCTGTATTACTTACTATTGGACAAAGCTTAATGGCTAACTTGGATCACATGTCCTTTAATAACCAATGTTATTACAGCCTTGATGTCACTGAATTTCAGTGAGAGTTGTGCGACATTCAGTCGCCATTTACGGATGCCATATGAAATGAATGAGAAGTGCTGTAAAAGCTGAATCCCACCTGTCGCAAAAAGTCAGTGACTTCTCTTATAAAACAGCATTTTTTTTGTGGTAAACTCTAAAAATATTTAAATCCAAAACTATTGTTAAGTGTAACACGTAAGATTGGCAGAAGATTTTTAGCGTAGTAAAGCCTCTGCTCCATTGACATCCATAAAAAAAAAAACACGGGCTCTGGTCTCCTTTCCTACGTACTGCCAGACCAGAAGCGTTAGCTTTATGCCGAGTTCAGACTGCATGATTTTAGCCCCGATTTTGACTCGCCGACAGGTTTTGAGAAATCGCAGACAAATGCCCGAAATCACAGGCAAATCGGTGCTCGTTCACGCGAGTGACAATCACACAGTGTGAACTATCAAAGACGCGATCTGAGAGAATCGCCGATTCAAAATCATGCCGTGTGAAAGGTGATCTGACTGAAAATAGCATCGGCGATTACCTACAGCCAATGAGACGGCAACATCCAGGCCAGCGGGAAGTTGGGGGAGGAGTTACGAAGGTATAGACCACAGTATCAACAAGAATAGCTTCGGCTTCTTTTCTTTTCGCTGCAAATGAGTGCACATGCAATTTGTATGACAAGCTTCTTGCGGTCTACCATTTTTTTTTATAATAATACCAGTCTCACATGAGAACTTGCACGCCTGACCTCGCGTTGTTTCCATGTCACTTCTCGCGTGTGTTTGGTTGTGAGACGTAGTTTGTGGACCGGGACAAAGTTGTCGGCGATTCTTCCTATTGTAAAGTCATGCAGTGTGAAACCCCCTGTCGCCGATCCATCGTGCAGCGTGAACACAGCAGCGACAGAATGCTACCCCAGATAGTCATGCAGTGTGAAAACATCTGTGACGCGATTGCTTTGAAAATCGTGCCGTCTGAACTCGGCATTAGCCGTTACACTTTTTCAGTTAGTGGTTGCAGGCTTGCCTTCTAGCGGCTTTGGATTATCTGATGTATGAGCTGTAAAGGCACAGTCCTATTCTGGAAAAGGGGGCGGGGAGCAGCAGCTCATTAGCATTTAAAGAGCCATGCATGAAAACAGCATGTTTCTGCTTCCACTCAAAATAGGCTTTTTCAATAGGATATAATAAATGATCTGTGGGGTATTTTAAGCTGAAACTTCACAGACACGTTCTGGGGACACCTAAGACTTATATTTCATATTGTAAAAAGGGGCATAATAGGTCTTTTCAGAGGATGTTTAAAACGATAGAATGCTAGATTCACTGAATAGAAGGTTTTTGAGCGTCGTAAGCTTCACTAGTGAAGTTAGGCAAGGTTGTTCAGAGCACGTACCTGCAGAGCGAGGGACCTACTAACCGCATACAGAACAGAGGCCAAAAGTCTGGACAGATGCACTGCAAAACAAACATCACTTGCTGTCTTTTTCCTCTTCTTCAGAGAATTCGTGCACCACCTTTCCTCCAATACTTGACTACCAATACGGCTCCTTTATATTCCACACAACAAAGTCTAGACTCCCCAGTCCTTCTGCCGTGAACTCGAGCCCCAACCGTTGAGACTGCAGCACATCCATTTAAATCACTTCTGGTTGTCCTGTCTGTCACAGGCCGGCTCTGTGTGCTGAAGTGATACGAGAGATCAGATCCCAGCGGCAAGTGTGACAGCAGTAAACACGCAGCTATCATTTGTGGGCATGCTAGTAGAGATTCCAGCCTATTCCAACACTGGCTTGGATGCAAGTTACCTCACAGGATTTAGATCTGATGACTGTGCAAAAGCAAATCCAGAGGGAGAGAACTTTGTTGACGGCTCCTAGCTGAGGTACTTCACTTGCCACTATAGTAAATGATAGATAAATACACTCAGGACAAATACATTCAAAACTTGAGTTCAAACCATGTGCACAAGAGGCCTGTTAAACACATTTGCCCATGGGTGCAGTTAATTTTTCATTTTGCATACTAATAGTTTCAAATACGAACACTAGATCTAATAAATCACTGATGCTTTCTGAAAGAGATTCTTAGCTTAGATGAAACTCTTTTAACCTCTGTTGATGAAATGTTCTGGTCACATCCATAGTGCTGTTCATTGATTTTCCCCATTCCTTTCATTTTCTATTGCCCCGAGGTTGTATTTTCCGGTTCTCATCCTTCCCCCTTCAGCGCTGAGACTTCCTTCATCTCTCCCACTAAGACTTTAATCAAATTATCCCAACCCGACCTTGCGTCCAACTGAGGTGACACATACAAACTGAAGCACATCGACACAGTACAATCAATCAGTCAAACTCACGGTTAGCTAAAAAAACACCTGCCCCATTCTTTATTTGTCTGGGATCCAAACTGTATCTAAGCTCTTTACTTAATGATGTT
Source organism: Garra rufa (assembly GCF_049309525.1). NCBI lineage: Eukaryota > Metazoa > Chordata > Actinopteri > Cypriniformes > Cyprinidae > Garra > Garra rufa. The sequence goes on along the minus strand of NC_133375.1, from coordinate 26,281,602 downwards.
GCACTTTTGTTATATGTGTACATATCATTTTAAAATGTCACGCAGTGCCAGTTCAACCCCGGGAATCAGCTCGGTGTTTGAAAACATGTGGGAGGTGCCACAACAGAGGTATATACAAGTGTTGCTATCTGAAGGCGTCTCTTATTGGAGCATGGCCTGCAGGCAGTCTGTTGCAGCCATTACATATGCACTTTAAATGCCAGAAGATGCTGTATTTGTTAAGTTTTTTGTCTTTTATATTAAAGAAACAGTTCACCCCAAAATTTAAAAAAGGCCATCCAAAATGTAGATGAGTTTGTTTCTTCTTCAGAACAGATTCAGAGAAATTTAGTGCTACACCACTTGCTCAACAATTAGGGTTGCCACCCGTCCCTTAAAATACGGAATCATCCCATATTTGAGAATGAAATTGCGCGTCCCGTTTTGAATCAATACGGGACGGGTTTTGTCCCGTATTTTTTATAATTTTTTTAAAGCAGCGTCTCATGCAAATACTCACTGCGGTAAAGCCAGCCGCGGTTCAGAAAAACACGGTCAAGCCAGCCGCGATTGATTTTAAGTATGCGCGCATATTACAGTGATTACGGTAGTTTCAGAAACAACACAGAGAGAACGCGCTTGCAGAGCGCTTTTCATTTAGACGCCCAGGACTGAGAGATAATACTACAAAATCCTCTTGAATTTTTACTTACTTATTTATTTGCATTTCTGCTTTAATATCCGTTTTATTTATTGGTGTACTTGACGGTTCTTTTCTGAGAATTGGGACATTATTACACTTTAGAGTCTAAGAAGTAGAAAAAAACAATGATCAGTTCTTATTCAGGACGTCCCATATTATATGCACAACTCATATGAAACCTTTTTACTGCAGTATTTTTGAGATATGGGACATGATTACATTTTAACGGGGTATATAGACCCCATTTCTAAAAAGTAGAAAAAAAAAACAATGATCAGTTCTTATTCAGGACGTCCCATATTATATGCACAACTCATATGAAACCTTTTTACTGCAGTATTTTTGAGATATGGGACATGATTACATTTTAACGGGGTATATAGACCCCATTTCTAAAAAGTAGAAAAAAAAAACAATGATCAGTTCTTATTCAGGAAATTTTCAGGTAGTTTGCATTTTTTAAAAACTCAATGATCTGAAAACAAAAACACTACAGTGGAATTCTCTGGACTCTCTAGGTCAAAATGTTGAAATTCACCCTTTAGGAAGCTATAACAGGGTCGTTTAGAAAATGGGCCTGTCCAAATATACCAGAAAGCCTATAAAGCCTAAACGAAAATTCAAAACTTCACAAAACCTGGTGTGCACATGCAACAGTTGATTTTAAACAAGCATGCAAAGTTTTAGGAAGATCAGACCACAGCTGGCTCTGCAACAGTCATACAAATAAATCATTGATTTAGGTGGTTGCAGGCTTGCTGAATAATATGTAATGTCTTTTATATGTGCTTAAATGCCTTAAAACGCTTGAACTCCGGGTCTTCGCTGCTTGCAGCTATATTTCTTATTATTTTAAGCTTCAGACTAAGAAATGACATAAGGATATTCTAAAACAACTGCAGAATATAAAACAAAAAAATATATATAAACAATATTTATACTGGAAAAGTAAAAAACTACATGACCACGTTTAATCTGGATCATAATAGCATTTATTCAGTCACTTTCATCATCACCATCATCATCGTCGTCATCAGAAGCACCATCACCACCACCACATCACCACCATCATCAGTAACATTCTTTTTAATATTCAGTAATATTCTTTAATATGTCAGTTTTATATCATATCCATTATCATTCATGAAATATACAGATATCAATGAATGTTCCACCTCCTTTGGAAAGGAGTAGGAATGATGTTTTAGTATTTACAGCATGTAAAAGAGAGAGAGACAGAGAGAGGCAGAAAGAGAGAGAGAATAAAAATAGTAAAGAAGGGCTCTTTCATGTGTGACTCATCGCATTCATTCCTGCTGAGTGCTAAATACAGGAACACGCTGACTGAACGCATCAGGCGAAAGATTCCACCACTCATCTCCGTATTAGCAGCAAAGTTGTGTCGTTTCCAGTCGCTGTATGTGAATCACAGCATGGTTTAAGGGGAGGTACTACAGGCATACATAATGCATTCAGTGGAATTTTAGATTTTGCTTTGTGAAAGTTTTTTTCCAAGGCATTTGTCTAATAGCAACATATTTATTTAGATGCATGGAAAATAACCTTTTGACTAACAATTACTATACCAATAAATGAACTGATGATTTAAAACAAATGAAATATTCTACAGTTTATCCCTTCTACTTTAATTTGCAAATGGCACCAGGGAGTTATGGTTTGGTACATTAGAACTCCTTGATTTTGCATATTTAATAAGATGATGCTTTATTTGCATATTTTACAACTTCATATGACAAAAGTCACCTGTAGTACGTCCCTGGATCAAAATGTTCCACCACGACACAAGAAGCTCCTTTAAAAGTCGCACACTTCCCGCTCTCTGTGTGAGTGACAGCACACTGCTGTTAACAATGACTGGAGGAGAAACTCTAAGTCGCTGGATAAACCAGTGAATTATGAGCCTTCCCTTTCCAACTCCATTCTTTCCTTACTTAACGGCTCCCAAAGAAATCCGAAAAGCTGTTACAACATAAAGTAAAAACAATTAAGCCTCCACAATTAAAAAAAAAAAAAAAAACAGTATCAGTCACAACCATGAAAGAGTTTAAAAAGAGCAATGACTTTTTAGAACATGCATTAGAGTCTGAGAAACTCGCTGTTTTTTTATTATCAGTGTATGCATTTGAGTCTCTGAGCAATTGGCAACAATGTCATTGTCATCATCCTGTCACAAATACGGGGGCATTTCATAGTCACACATCTGGCTAATGTGTTTTCTTGGCTTTCTCAGTCCTGTTGCAGTCCTTCCCATGAAAGATATTTGGTTCATGCAATGATTCCCATTACCTTTTTACATTCATATTCATCTGACCTCAACATTCTTGTTCAGTTGATATTCTAACTGATCAGGCAAGGAATACTTATCTTGTTAAAATCATAAACGCTAAAGTAAGAGTCAGTTTACGTACATGTATGTACGTTGTGCGTATGACTGTTCGGGATATTGTCAACTCAATTACATATTACAAACAAAACACTACAGTTTCATCCAAAACGATCTTGGAGATTTTCACCAATTAGGTGAACTGTGACAGCATGTCAAACTCTGTGGACATCTAGCTACTGGAACCACCACACCAGAGCGATGTGATCTACAATAGTGCCAAACGTTTTGTTTACGTTACCTGAGGTACAGTAAGAAGTTCACTATAATAATATCTCACTACTATACCTGGATAATTCAATGCCATTTTAGAGGATTCATTCATTGAAGTAGGCCAGAGATTGAAAAACTTTGAGTAGCCTATGAAGCACCGCTTAAACCCTGTTGTTGTTGTTGACCTACACCGCTAGGCTAACATGCTAACCAGGCCTTTTTCTCCTTCGACGTGGTCCAAAGTGTCCTGCACTGCGTTACGTGTCAAACATTGACATTTACATGTATGTACAGAGTCACAAACTTTAGTCTGAGTTGGTAAAAGTGGGATGACGCAGACCGGTGTGGCTTTGGACTGTTAAGGTGATAAGCAAATGCCAGTAAACAACAGTACAAAAAGACACAAAATGTCAAGAAAGCGAATCAAAAAGAACTGAGAAATGGTGGTCGGTGAAGCTTCACATTCAAATATGGCTTTAGAGAGGCTTGCTGTCATGCTGGGCCTGATACATACGTAAAAGTATTGTGAATCCTTAATTTTGTTGGGTAACTTTGACAATTGGGCCGACAGACAAGCATCTTTGATCTCTCTGTGGGGATGATACCGAGGAGGGAAAAAACACACATCCTTTCTTTTGACACTAAATGTGGGAACAAACACAACACATCACAGACTGTACTAAAGTTACACAGGCGTTTGGCAGACGAGATACAGAGGCCAGAGAACACATGGCGGAAAGACAAAAGCGGAAAACAAAGAGAAGATGATACGGCGACAATGAGAGGACCGGGGGAAAGACGGAGGTGGAGAAAAGGGGACCATCGGTTTTGTTTTTTTTCCATCGCTTGATTCTTCACCTCTTCGGGTTGATCTTCCGCTTCAGATCTTCTCCATCATGTCCCCTTGGTATTACTGTACAGCAATGGTTTTCATTCTCTTTCGCTTGTTTCAGTCACATACAGGATATTTGTCCATTTCTGAGAGGTGGTAGGATGCAGATGACATGCTAGTGCAAAGGATATTTTTGTATTTCGTTTCATCGGTTTTAGTTCAATTAAGACCAGCTGCATTTAGGCTGCAGATTCAGACGCACTTTGTTCAAGTTTAGCATCCGGGTGATTGACAAGATTGACAAGTTCACCCCCATACAGTCTTGTTGGAGTGGGCAGGGCAGGACTGGGGGATGCTGTCAGGGGCGGGGCCAACAAGTCTGCTGGTTACCTAGAGGAGGGGCTACTGCACTCAGAGGCGGGGCAACAGAACTGATGGGCGATGTCATCGTCCTCATCCTCTCTAGGAAGCGGTCAGGGAGCGGAGAGAGTAAAAAAAGAGTTTCAGATGAAGAGGAGAAGTGAGTTAGAACAACAAAGAGGAGGAAAATGGACGAATGGAGATATGGATGGGTTGCTATATATATAAATGCAGTAACATTTACTCTACAGGGCTGTTATCTGTTGTGATTTGATGTGACTCATTTGCTTGTAAATTAGAATGCTGGAATGAATTGAGAGCTGAAAATTGGTGGGTTGTGATGTCACTAAATGAATTAGAATACAGAGCTCATGAATATTAATTAGCTCATACTGACATTGCTAGGTAATTTTCCTAGGCTGTCAAGTCACGTTCCTGAATTAATATTCATGAGTCTAGTCTTCGCCTTGGTACTATTTATATATTGGCATGTGCAGATGTGCGTGAGTTCCACATTGACTTGGAATTGAAATGCAATATCAAAGAAACTTAATGTTCAAAATATTAGATAGCATAATAGCAAAATAAAAGCTAATAGAGTGCTGCAGGAATGAGTCATAAACCATGTAAGCAAGTTAACATTTTTAGACTACTGGTTTCATCATCCTAAAGTCAATGACATTTTTTAAAGGGGTCATGAACTGCCTTTGTTTTTTTATTTTGTGCTGTTCTCCGAGGTCCACTCATAATTCTATCAGGATTTTTAGATCAAAATACATCATAATTTAGAAATAGGCTATTTCTGTTCTGTTTTGACCTTCCTCATCAGAACGCTCTGTTTGAATAGACGTGGCGGATTGTAGACTAAAAGCTAAAAGTTTTGCAGTTTTTCATAGATAGATGCTGCTATGATTTAGGTTAAAAACGTACATACTCAGTACACACAGACACAGACACACACATATATATGTGTGTGTGTGTGTGTGTGTGTACTCATAAAAAGTAAAAAATCCAGTATTTCAAAATATTCTAATATTTATTATAATATTATAAATTTTGCATTTCATTTGGAAATCAAGATCTGGAGTCTGGAGGAAGATTGAAGAGGGACAGAATCCAAGCTGCTTGAATTTTTAGTGTGAAGTTTCCTAAGTCAGTGATGATTTGGGGTGCCGTGATGTCTGATGGTGTTGGTCCACTGTGTTTTATCAAGTCCAAAGTCAATGCAGCCGTCTACTGGGAGATTTTGGAGCACTTTATATTTCCATCTGCTGACAAGCTTTATGGAGATGCTAATTTCCTTTTCCAGCAGGCTTTAAGATCTGCCCACAGTGATATGGAAAGATGAGAAACAATCAATCCAATGATACAGATGAGCTGAAGGCTCAATTGTTCCTCAGCAGTGCCACAGGCTGATCGCTTCCATGCCACACCTCACTGATGCTGATATTTGTGCTAATGGAGCCCCGGCCAAGTATTGAGTGCATAAATCAACATACTTCAAAGAACTTGAACTTTTCTGTTTTGCAGATCCTTTTTTTGAATGATCTTAGGAAATATTCTAATATTCTGAGATACTGGATTTCTGGATTTTCTAATCATCCAAATTAAATCAAAAAAACTTTTGAAATGTTTTACTTTGCATGTAATGACTCTAGAATATACGATAATTTCCATTTTTGAAATAAGTTACAGAAAACTTATTTTGTTTTTTTCAGATGCACCCCTGGTTGTAAAAAAACAGCATATGCTGGTTAGGTAGGTTTTGATGCTGGAATGGTGTTTAAGTTGGTCCTTTGCTGGTTTATGCTGGTCCTTGATCAGCAACATGACTAGCTAAGGACTAGCATAAACCAGCAAAGGACCAGCATAAACCGGCTAAGGACCAGCATTAACCAGCAAATGACCAGCATAAACCAGCTCAAACCAGCATCCCATCATCAAAACCTACCTAACCAGCATATGCTGTTTTTTTCAATAGGGCCTGTATAGTACATTAATGTTGGATCCAATATAGTCGGCACATCATCGTCTTTTAGTTTCAATCTTTCTGAAAATCCTGTGTCGAACTGTGTCTTGTTTGTAAACGAATCAGTGATAAAATGAAGTGAACAAAGGACCAAGTTCTTACTTTGCAGTCTGTAATTTCATTAGAAATCAAGTTCATCCACTTTTTTTCTCGAAAAGACTGTGTTTTTTCCACAGCTTGGCACTGCACAGCCTCTTGTTGTCTCCAGAGCCATCTTTATTGTATGGCGTTGATTTTCCGCGTGCAGAACACAAAACTTACGGAAGCGGCTCAGGTGGGGACTGCATATAAAACTTTCAGATGACACGCAGCTCATTTCTACGTCAGTATAAGTTACCGAAACCACAAATTAAAGTATGCAGCACACATTAGAAGTACGTTTGTGCGGCAGAGCGGCTCTCTCTAGCACTGTATGACGTGACCGACAACCAAAATGGTTGTTATTCCAAGAATGCAGTTGTGAGTCCTGAAAATTTACGGTTGTGATTTCAGTTATAGAAGCAGTCACACCCATAAATAACCATACTGTGTGTGAACGTAACCGTATTAAGGACTCAAACACAGGACTGACAACCATATTCTGCTGTTGTGTGAACGTGGCCATAGAGTGGCTCATTCCATAATCTGTCCTTTTGGCAGTTTGGCTTTAATATAAGCGGTTTTTAGACTAACAAGAAAGTTTTGAGTTGTGATACTTACAGGACGTTTTTATAGTACAATGACCTCCTATTTGTCAAGAGATCAAATGAATTTTGGTTTCTCAGTTCATGACTCCTGAATGCCTGAATTGAGGGGTGTAGTTAACACAAGACCAAGATATTTTCATGTTTTATGCTATGATATAAAACATCAGTAACACCCCACTCTTGATTAATTTTTTTTATTTTACCTTTTACATGCCTTGAAGCAAGTGATTGCTAATAAGGGGCTAAATAGCACTACAGAGGTTGTTGAGGACATTAAACATCATTATGCCAAACAGGTACAGTAAAATAATCTACTCACTAGTCTGTCTTTACAGCCTTGTTGTGTTTATAATCATGCTTATTTAAACTATTCTACATCAAAACTTCCAAACTGCAGATTTTAAATATTAACTTGTTGGAATCTTTATTTAGGCTTCAAAACTTGCAAGGATTTGTGAGGATTGTCAATGAACAAAACATGCAAGTATCAAACCTTCATTGGTCACAGAGGTTATTTTCTACAAACAAAAGCCAACGGGGAAAATCCTAATATTTTTTTTTTTTTTTTTTTGTCAAGGAAACCAGAGTGACTTTATTTTTCCATTTTTTTTCCACTTTATTTTGATAGGACAGTGTAGAACTTCTGGTTTTGCCTACAGTATACATCAGCCCTGCAGCACTCAATGTAAAAAATAATTAATATAGGTAATTTGGAAATCAAGTATGCAGTTGAGATCCTAAAATCAGTCAAAACTGAAATGTTTAACAAGTTGTGATTAGAAATTAATGTAATAAGTGCATTATTCTTTATATAAACAGGTCTCTTAAAATCACTCAAATATTATAATATCCACTAACTAATTTTGACTGAACTGGCTACAAATCAATTCCAGCACATCTGATTTAGGAATTGTCTTTAGTTTGCAGTGTTTCAAATCTCAACCTTGTGTTTCTCAATCTTAACCAGCAGAGGGCAGAATTGCAGTACAAGCTAAATTCATCCACCACAGTTCTGCCAATAAAACCCTGTCAACTGAAGCATCACCAGTTAAGCGAACATTTAATCTCTAATGTACATATATAAATACTTTTTATGCTCTACAGTGAAAATTAAAATAATATTGCCATTCCAGTTTAAACTGTTTTTAGGTATCACAACAGGCTACTCTACAACATCTTATCTCTTCATAATCTAAATGATAGATTTATGATGGAATTATCCATCATTAACTAAGTGAAATAAAGCAATGTGCACAAATACATGCAACATGAAATCATGGAAGAAATGACTGATTTGATGAAGAGAGGAAAGAGATGAGAGTGTGAATCACGCAGTGACAGAGTGTGAGGGGTATTAGGTGTTTGTGTGTAGGCAGGAGGGGTTTTGCATGCATTTCTGTCTCCGCCTCTGTGTGATTCACGAAGGGGGTGGAACTACATTTGAACAGGCGTGAGAGGATGAGTGTATGTTGGTGTTAGGAGGATTATGCATGAGGATGTGTCATTTGTGACTGGTGTGTGGATATAATTTGGACCAAGGACACTGAGATGCCTTATTCAAAGATGTAGAGGGACGCTAATGCAAATTTAAAGGGGAAGCGTGTAATTTCTAGGCTGTTAGTGGCACAAAATTTGGAGAAACAAGAGGACAGAAGAATATCATTCCTTTTGCAATTCCATGTAGTGGCACAGAAATTACACACTTCACCTATAAGAAATTGAAATCACATTATCACAAAGCTGATTTAAATACTTTAGTTGTAATTCATTATTTGGTTAATGAAAGAGTAAACTGACTGAAATTGATGTGGCCCGTCCCGCAGGGGTTCAGACCTGGCTAGGTTACTTGCAAGGTCACTTCATCTCCAAAAAGCCATAATCGACTTGCTTTTGGAGGTGTATAGAGGTATTAAGTTTCGACAAAGGAATTATGGGAGAGAACGGCTTTTCCGTTACTTTCTAAAGTGGTTGGAGATGAGATGTAAGCGGTTGGACGTGGGTAATGGGAGACACTGAGGTGGTGAAGGATCGGGTGAGCGGGTTATCGAAAGGGGAAGTGTGGGCTCGGGCCCTTACCTTGCCTGCTCCGGGTGCCGGGCAGGGGGGAGGGCGCAGGGCGGCTTGGGCAGAAGGAGCCGCGCGGGGCAGCAGTACTGGTGGTGGGTGGAGTGGCTGTTTGCGGTCAGACTGGTGTGGACAGAGGTAGAAGCTGGAGTAGCAGTAGAGGAGGTGGAAGAATTGGTACGAGTAGAAGAAGTACTACAGGTGGAATAGGGTGGTGACCTGACAGAGAGAAAGAAAGAGAGGAAGAGGAAAGAGAGAGAGAGAGAGGAAGATAGAGATAGGCACAGGAAGAAAGAGAGAGAAAGAGAGAAAAAATAAAGTCAAGAAAGAAACAAAAGATAACAGACAACAAAGACAGCCACATGCATACATTACAAACACTTTAGCAGCAGCAGTACAGGCATGGTTAGGCAGCGTTATGCAGAGTTATGAAGCGTTATGCAGACTCTTATTGAGCTGTGGAGAGTTAGGTGCAGTCAGGCAGAGTAATTAATGAAGATTTAGATGGTTTATGCAGAGTTATGTCAGATTACCTGTATGGAGGAGTATTACAGCGTACAGACCAGGGCTGTGTCTCATTCCGCTCCCTTGTTCCCTATGCTGCGAATCAGTATATCAAGATCACAAATTCGGTGCTAGCAAGGGCCCACTAAACACTGGGACTGCAATGACATGATCACCTTTTGAGGTCACGCATTACTTTGATTTATTGACAACATTGCAAAATGGCATTGTGCATCTTTACTGCAGCTGTTGTGCCAGTATGAAATATTCCTTTTTTTTTTTCTTTTTTTTAAGCAACACATACTTAAATGACATTACAAATATGTGACCCTGGACCACAAAACCAGTCTTAAGTAGCACAGGTATATTTGTTGCAATAGGCAAAAATATATTGTATGGATGAAAATTATCGATTTTTCTTTTATGCCAAAAATCATTAGGATAATAGGTAAAAGATCATGTTCTATGAAGATATTTTGTAAATTTCAAATCATAAATATATCAAATGTAATTTTTATGAACGTTATAATTTGCTAAGAACTTCATTTGGACAACTTTAAAGGTGATTTTCTCAATATTTAGATTTTTTGCACCCTCAGATTTCTGATTTTCAAATAGTTGCATCTCAGCCAAATATTGTTCAATTCTAACAAGCCATACATCAATGGAACAATTTATTTAGCTTTCAGATGATGCATAAATCTTGGCCCAGGGTCACATATAATATAATATAATATAAAACATAAATTAATAAATAAAAATTATTTTTGCTCATTAGAGATTAAATGTAATTACAAACCAAATCTCTTTTGAAAGACAAAAAAATAATACATTTACACCCAACCATCTGTGACGAATCAGTAATCAAAGTGAATATAGTGAGCAGCCAATGCTCCCTTTTTTGTGGTTTCATTGCACTGAAACTATTTTGTTAACACCACTTCCTAGGCAGTAGACTTCATAGTGAACTACTGAGCGGACTGAGACACATCCGAGGTGATGGGCAGACTTGTTTTCCACTACACTGCAATTTAACCGAGAGACAAAACCAATCCACTAAAGACTTTATCTAGTGCTATCATTTTGTACACTTTATCATTCAAAGAGACAAAAATCAAAAAAGGGATAATTTTGTCCAATAATATGGATGAGATTGTGATTAAAAAGGATTAATGTTAAAGGATTCATTAGACTTGCAGCTTTATGAAATCTCTTTCTGAACTGAAATCCAAAACTGGAATCTCCAAAACTGAGTTAAAGATGCTGAAAACAAAATTTTGGTCAGATCAAGAGTTAAGCAGATCTGCTTAAGTGGTGAATAGTGCCTTATGTTCAGTATGAAAATCAATAACCGTCAGCTTTTGTTCCACAATGCAGTTGTCATGCCAAAAATAACAAATGGAATGAATTTGTGTGTTGACTCATCTGTAGCACACTAAAGGTCTGTCACTGAACCTCATGCTTTAATAATGAGTGTCACAATACAATTATGATCCTGCAGGTTTGTTTAGTGAAACCGTGTGTGACTGACCCCTACTGGCCAATCAGAGGGGTTCATTCACATTAGAAACAGAAAATGACATTCACAATGCAATTAACTTCTATAATGTGAAGCATTTCCAAGCCAAACAGAGAATAATGGGAAAATAATGTACGGCAGGACTGTGATCATTCCATACTGACATAATATTGTGGGTTAACATAATTTTTACCCTGCCCAGGCAAACTTGGTTAGATTAGCAGAACTAAAAATACATTTTAGGCAGAGAAAGTTATGTTTTTTTTTCTTGCAATGATGAATTGTGCCCAAAAAGACTAGAGACATTTACTAAGAACTGTAAATGCGCTCAATTTTGATTTAATGTTGCCAAATTGATACTTTCTTGCAGAAAATGTGACAACTGCAAGAATGATGATCGATTGAAAGTTCATTTTGTCTTCAGTCTTGATGGACAGTGGTCAGTCTGTCATGCTAACATTAAACATCAAGAAAAAAAAAACATTAACAGACACTTCAACATCACTCAAAGCTCAAGCAGACACAGTACACAGTGACACTGACACAGAAACAAGAAAACAAAGAGGGAATAAATGGACTGGTATGAATAAAGGAAATGAGGGAAGTATGAAGGAAGGAAGGAAGGAAGGAAGGATAGAGATGAATAGATATTGTGGCCTGAAAGAGAAGGATGTATAAGCGTGTAGGCAGGTGGCATGAATCCTCAGGATGTACTAGGGTGAAAAGGCCAGGGATGAATCTGTGGGTGTGAACAGGGACCTCTGAGAGACCTTTACACTATAGTATGTGCAACAACACTTTGTAGAGGTGAAAAAAAGCAAAAGCTGAAGTGTCTACTTTTCCAGACGGAAAAGCAAAATATTGATTGTTTTCAAACAGGTCTCCCGAGCACTCCTATTGGTCACCCAAACAAACAGCCACGCCCTAAACTCACTCGATTGGCTGAGCCTGTTGCTGTGTGGGGCTGTTCGGGTTCAAAACAAAATGTTTTCATAACACTACATAGAGAGATAACTTTAACTTAAAAGGGAAAATCCACTGACATATTTCACATTAAGAGGGATAAAATTACACACTTCAGCTTTTGGGTGATTTTGAGGGGCAGAATGAACAAAACGTAACATAGGAATCCATTTCCTGAATTAATATCCTCATAATTACTTTACAATTTTTGTTTCATTTAAACTGAATATTTAATCCGTTTCCTCAGATCGCATTTGATTTTGTGTTTCAGTAAGAAGCTTGCTTTTTTATCAGTTCTGAGTTTGTAGTTTCCTTCATCGGGAGGCATCTGTTAGCAGCACAGTTGCAATGTTCTGCTAAAAAAATCCAGCTGGGACAGTTGTTGGAAATGCGCACAAACACACACACAGCAATGTTGAATCCTCTAGGGAAGGACTGTATTGGTACATGACCTCTAACAAGCCCTCTCCTCAACTGCTCTTTCTCTCTCTTTCACACACACTTTAAAAACTCAGTTTTGCTGCCCAGCAACAAAAAAGGAGTCTGTCCCCATGTGTCCGTCCCCATCACGCCCGTGTGGTCACCTTAAAACCAGCTGACATGCACCATCCAAAAGAGAGAGAGAGAGACTGCCTCATCTCATCTCCCTCAGTGAACAAGCACCTCAAGAGCTAAACCCTGTATTAGCATCTTGTGCTGCTCTGTGAGTCTCTCTGGACCCATCTGGAAGGGCTGATGTAAGTCGAGGGAAACATGGTGCGGCCCCTAACAGACAGCGGCAGATATCGCACACTGCTCTCTGCTGATTTCAACAGGCAGTGCCGCTGTCAGTCACATGGATTGAGAAGACAGTGAACAATAATATAAAACAAAAATATAACAAAGACAAAATGCAAATGTTCAGTTGATCAGAAAAAAAACAGGGTTTTGATGCCAAAAGGGTTGGGCTGGACCAGAATATTCGATTATTCGAATATTCGTTTGGTGGGTTGGCATTCGATTTTAAATTTTGAGATTCGAATATTCGTTTTTTTTTTTAATACAAATTGCATCCCCGTGAAACTGTTCTCATTCGCGCTTAAATATGAATGAAGAAGATCAGACTGCTGCGCCACTAACACAGAGACAGGAAAAAAAAAAGAGAAAGAGAAATTGAGTAACATTTGAGAGACACTATAAAGTACAGTCGGGCCCACTTGAATGGTGGAAGCATAACTAGGGCTGTGACTGTCGCAATGACAACCGTGCCTCCGCGTTTAAATGCACGCAGTAGGCTAAAGCTGACTGCAAAGCCCCAGCAAAAATAATTACCATGAATGTGTCGGGGGGAAAAAGAAAGGAGATATTTGAATTATTTATTAATAAACTAGTATTTGACACAAAGAGGAAGTTGACGATCCTGACTCGTTCGCCATTTGCTCATTGGACGCGCCTTTAATACCTAAATGCATATTTATGGATTAGGCCTATAGCTAATGAAAGAGTTTTGTTTTCGATTTGAATTATTTAAATTATTTTTTTTACAGTTTCGGATGATATATTAGTCTTACCTTTATGAGCAAAAATGAAGTTTCACATAGCGCTGGCGCTTCCATGTTCTGCAAAGCGTGCTTCAGCTTTACTCTCCGCACAAACGATCGGATATGCGCCTAATAGCACACATTTATCTAGGTTAAACGATTCAACTAATATTGTGATATGCTTTAAGTTTTTTGTATCTATGGATTTTAACTGAAATCGTGACGACTTGGTCGTTACTTTAAAAAACTTAAATTTAACAAATAAAAAGTGTTCCAAATATATTTCTAAATTAACTTTAGAACCTAAATAAACGAAAATAAATGTAATCACTTTGCTATTAAAACAGCAGCTGTGTAATGGGGAAGAGAAAGAGAAAAAAGACCGGTTTCAGTCGGACTCGGGTCAGTAATTCTGATGAGCTGTCGGAGAAGGTCCGGGCGAGGTTTTAGGAATTTTTGCAACGGATGCAAAAAATTCTTATTTAGGCTAGTTTCATATTTAAATGTATTTATTTGATTTATTTTAGAGTTTTGTAGGCTGCTGGCTTACTGACGGAAATGCTCAAATAAACACGCACGTTTGTTAATAATGTTTGAGCCTCATTTATTATGGGTTTCAAAATAATATACATAGGCTATGTATTTTATATATACGCTTATATACACAAACGTTATAAATAATGTATCATTTTTTTTATTTATAAATAATTTAGATATAAATTTATTTATATATAAACACCGCGCCATTTTTTTTCTTTCTTCTTTTATATAAATAGCCTACAATTTTACGGTGTCAGTGATTACTGTGCTGCTAATTTCTGATTTGGGAGTGATTTGTTTGTTAAAAAAAATGTTAGGCTACCTTATTAAAAGTGTTGCTCTTAACAGACCTGTGTGTTTTGTATTACTAGCGCAGTGTCCGTTCTCGAAGCAAGCTCTGCCTGCGTGAGGTGCGCCGCTTCCAACTCGCAATGTTCTATTACAATTTATTAATTCTGAATGTGTTGTGTCCATATTGCACCAAAATGCAACACTGCACTCCCTTGGGTCCACAGCAAAAATCGTTTGGATGAACTGTTCACGACATAATAAAAATGCAAACAGAAAGACATACAGAGATTCCTGCCTTTATTAGAGAGAAGAATATGTTCAGACCCTCCCACCGAAGCTTCGAATATTCAATGTTGATTACTACCGAAGCTTCGAAGCTCAAAAAAATGGTATTCGGACCAGTCCTACAAAAAGCACATGTATGTGTCATGCTACTATTTTGAATGCACATTGAAGAACACGGAAGAGAAGAAATACTAGAAGTTAGTTGTTATTTTTGTTCACTTTGTGAACCAAAAGTATTCTCCTAGCTTCATAAATTTGAGGTTGAATGGCTGCTGTCACATGGACTGTGTTAACAATGTCCTCACTACCTTTCTTTAGCGTATTCATCTGCGGTCTACACTTTTAAAAATAAAGGTGCTTTAAAAGGTTCTTCACAGCGATGCCACAGAAGAACCATTTTTGGTTCCACGAAGAACCATTCAGTCAAAGGTTCTTTAAAAGAACCATCTCTTTCTTATTTTTTTTAGTTTGAAGAACTTCTTTCGCTACAAAGAACCTTCTGTGAAACAGAAAGGTTCTTTATCAAACCATTTAGACAAAAAGGGTTCTTCTATGGCACAGTGAAGCACCCTTATTTTTAAGAGTATATGCAGGGTCAGAAAGCTCTCAGATTTCATCAAAAATATCTTAATTTGCGCTCCAAAGATGAACGAAGAAACACTGTGTCCTAACTACATGCAACACGACAAGAAATTTGTGAGTCGATGCCAGACGCAACGTAACATTGTGACATGATATAATCACTCAAATATCACAGCCAATCATAAGTGTAGAAATTTAAAAATAGAAATTTTGCATACTGCCGTCGCAGCTAGTTAGGACAAAAACTCAGATTAACATAGAATAGATACCTTTTATTGCGTGGGACACTGTTTACAGGTTTGGAACAACATGAGGGCGAGTAATCTATGACAGAATTTTCATTTTTGTTTGAACGATCCCTTTAAGTACTAATTAACTGTTGCTTTCTATCAAGTAAACATTATTGACTTGAAGTAGGCTAACTTAAAAAAAAAAAAGAAAAAAAAGTGTAATCTTTTTCTTGTCAGTATCATTTTGATTCAAATTGAGGTCTATTACACCACATTTACCATTGAATCCAATATTCTAAAACACATCGTCAGTTTTTTTCTGTCCTACTCATTTACATTCAATTAACACAAACGCTGTTTACATTAATAAGACAGCCTTTTAACCAAAAAGTGAATCATTCACATGCACTGCCACGGAAACGGTTTAAAAAATGTTTTGACATTGCTTTTTTGACATAGACTTCTGACATCCCTTGATGTAAATGATGGAGCTGTTTTGTGTCAAGGTTTTTGTGCATTTGATAGGATGTGGGAGTGTGAGTTTGTATGTGTGAGCAGAGTAGAAGGCTCATTTCCTTTGTAATTCCCTGCATGTTTTATTAGCCTGTCAGCTGCACTGTCCTCTCTTTTTGCACATCACTCCTTCTCTCACTCCTTCTTTCTTTCAATTAGTACCTCTGTTCTTCTTTCTGCATTTCTCTCCTTCTCCATTTTGCCTTTCTCTCTCTCTGTCGCCCACACAGTTCTTTACACATAAACACATTTGTGATAACTCACCTCGTTCCCCCAGCAACACTTCTACTAGCCCACAAGGGAGAGAGAAAAAGAGAACAAGAGAGCACTTCTGTGACTTTGTGACCCGCTTGAACAAACTAGCTGTGGCCAAATACTCCATCCCGCAGTGATTGTGCAAGTACATACTACAGGTCAAGAGTAGATACACATTTTGAGACGATCCTAACAAATTCATGAAAGAGTGTTCATTTACTCAACCTCATGTTGTTCCTTATACCTTCTGTGGAACATTAAAGGGACAGTTCACCTAAAAATAAAAACTCTGTTATCAAATACTCACCCTCATGTTGTTCCAAACCCAGAAGACCTTTGTTCATCTTCAGAACATAGAATTAAGATATTTTTGACGAAATCCGAGAGCTTTCTGACCCTGACAGCAACACAACTGACACATTCAAGGCCCAGAAAGGTAGTAAGGACATTGTCCATGTGACATCAGTGATTTTTCACTTCCAGAACAAAAATGTACAGTTCATTTACTTACCCTTTTATCATCCAAGATGTTCATGTCTTTCTTCAGTAGTAAAGAAATTCTGTTTTTTGAGGAAAACATTTCAGGATTTCTCCCCATATATTGGACTTCTATGGTGCCCGTGAGTTTAAACTTCCAAAATCCAGTTTAAATGCAGCTTCAAAGGGCTCTAAATGATCCCAGTCAAGGAAGGAGGGTCTTATCTTGCGAAATGATCGGTTATTTTCTAACAAAAAAATTACAATTTATAAACTTTTCAACCTCAAATGCTCATCTAGTCTAGCGCTGTGTGTACTCTGTGTATTCTGGTTCAAAACAGTTAGGGTATGTCGAAAAACTCCCATCTAATTTTGTCCTCCAACTTCAAATTGCCCTACATCGCTGTTTTACCTTTTTTGTAAAGGGTGTTTGATCTTCTTTGCAAGTTCACTTTGTAAACACTTGGTCGGTACTTCTGCAGCGATGTGGGATGATTTTGAAGGAGAAAATGAGATATTTTATAGATATTCTTCCTTGGCTGGAATCTTTGAAGCAGCATTTAAACTGCATTTTAGAACCATAAAAACCATAGAAGTGCACTATATGGAGGGAAATCCTGAAATGTTTTTCTCAAAAAACTATTTCTTTTTGACTGAAGAAAGAAAGACATGAACATCTTGGATTACAAGGGGTGAGTGAATTCTCTGTCCATTTTTGTTCTGGAAGTGAAACGTTATGATGCTGCGAGAACGCCTTTATACAATATCTTCTCTTACATGTCAAAAATATCTTATTTTGTGTTCCGAAGATGAACGAAGGTCTGGCGGGTTTGGAACGACATGATGGCGAGTAATTAATGAACTATGCCTTTAAGACTAATGGTAATGGTGGCTGAAATATTACCGTTTTACTGTATTTTTGCTTGGTGCCAATAAGAGACTTCTTTCATAAACATTAAAAAAATATATATCTTGGAAGACACCAAACTTTTTTGAATGGCAGAGTACAGTAGGACATGTTGTACAGGCTGTTCCTTCAGTCCTTCAAAGCCTCGTTTTCGTTCGCGCGAAATTAAACATGACTAAGGTCTATTGACTGTGAACTCACTGTGCTGAAGCTGAGGGCTATCACATTAGCTGAGGTCAGGGAAGACGGCCCCACCATGCCTGCACAGCCTTGTCAATGCAATTTCACTGAAGCACCCACTTCCTTTTATCGCCGAGACACTCGGTTTGAGCTGGTGGAAAATGTCATAACTGTTCAGGTGGGCTGTCAGTTTCACTCTGCATAGTTTAGTCATGAACAAAAAGCATCCGTCTTCATTTCCTGATGTTGCATTTCTGTCGATTTCTTCAAGTCATTCAGTATTCAGTTGGGAAATATGACTGTCAGTTAAAGTGTAATCGACCTGATAGTGTGCTAAGAGGCTGAAGGCATGAACGTGCATATTAAATTCATGGCTGCATGAATATCGGTTCCGCTGGAGGCTGGAGATGTGTGTTAACACCACCAAGCGGTGTTTGGTTTCAAATAATTATCCCGCTTAAGTTGCCGTGTTTATCTGACCTGATTTGCACGTCAAGTTTAATAGAGACTATTGGCGTGAAAAGGTAAACTCGTAAAAGAGCCCGTCCCTCGAACATGTTGACAAATCCAGTAATCCAAAGAAGTCTGCACTGATCATAACAGATGTCAAGTTGAAGTCAATTCACACTCACACCATGACATTTGGCAGCTTAGGGCCATTCTTCTGGTTTGTTTGGATTCAAGGAGACTGGAACAAAATGACTTTGTACAACGGTCTCCCCCATCAGAGGTCCTGAAACAACATTCCCTGAGATGGCTCTGTTTGATAATAAATTTTGCACGCACAATAAAATTCACATGCTGAATGCACAAAACACTGGCTGACGTCTGGTCTCAAACAAAGCATCAGCAGCCGACCTTTGTGAAATTATGTTTTGTCACTCCACAATGTAAGCAGATCTATTATACAATTGTTCACAGAAACATTATCCCTGAGAGCTCTTATTTACTAATGAAAAAGCTGTAATATAAATCTACCCCTCAGAGATGTTCTAAACTAAACTTCAGAGATATAGATATATAGATCTATATATCTATGCACGCACAGCATACACGCATAAAAAAAAAATTGGTTCTTCAGCTGTTCTTTGGGGTGTATCCACCTTATTTTTCTCATAAAAGCAGGCACAGCCATTTGTAAATTTAATGTGTCTGCCTTCCAGTGTCATTTGCTTCTAGCTATTTTTAGCTGTGCAAAAAAAGCTTGTTTTGCTGCTTGATATTGCAAACGGGTGTTTCTTACCATGTTGTTTTAATGTATTATCTTAATTATGAACACAGTGGTTTGCAGTGCAAACTGTTTTCCCATTTACTGCACTTTGATATTCTTTTCACCATTTCTCACAGCGGCTAATGAACCGGAAGTCTCATGCATTCATAGAAATCGGCTTACTTCGGTGTTGAAAAATAAGGTGGATAAAGAACCTGTTAAGCCCAGTATTATTGTTCAGTGGTACTTCAAGACGGTTAAGGTGCCCCCAAGGCTCCCCTATAAGGAAATATTCCAGGGCCTCCACACAAGGCTTTCTGGCCTCAGAAAAGCATAAAAGTGATTCAAAACATATTTTGCCATTGTAGTAAATTCCCATTCATAAACAAATTAGAGTCGAGTAACATATCTAAAATCTAAGAAGGAAAATGCGGTTCCTATTGTGGTTGTACATAGCACCATTTGACAAAGGTGCTGTATAGCAGAGTTGTTCCCCTATTATCACAAGCCAATGAACCACTTTTAGTGTTATTTAGCACCATTTTTGTTTAGTGTGTACTGCAGGTCTACACATAGTTTGTGCTTAAAGAAAGCTCCAGCGATTTCCATGGAATATGAGCACAGCATCTCTCACCCTTTGCATGTTCATTTATTCAATATTATGGCACATTTGATAATGCTACGAATAGCGTGTAGCACTCCAAGCTACATTAGACACATGCCAATACAGATATCTTCCCACAGGGAAAGCAAACAGTGAATGAAAATAAAATAAAACTATTAAAAAAGTCTTTTTTTCAATGAATTCTGTATAAAAGGTAATAGAAGAAAACTTTTTTCATATTTTGTTAACATCCATGACAGTGTGTTCAACCTCATTTTAGTGGAAATTCATCTGGTACTTAAAATCACTGAAACAAAAGCTAAAATTAAAGCAATAAGACCCAAGAAGCCGTGGTTTACAATGAATTAATAACAGCTAAGGGGTGTTGTTAGGCACGACGCAAAGCGTCAGTTTTATAATATTTCTTTTAGCTTTTGTTTTAGTTTTAGTAATTTTAATACTTATTCTTTTTTTTCTTCCGTCAAGTATTTATAATATTTCTTATAAAACAGATAGTTCCGATTCTTGATTCTGATTGGTTAAGCCATGTTCTAAGCCGTTATAAATTATTACTCTACAAACATACACCTTTGCTTAAGCCTGTGTGTTGCTCTGAAACCACTTTGTTGCAACCACAACCGTTTCTGAGGAACTACATTGTTTGGCGGAAGAATAATGTTTTTATTAATATCATTACTTTATTTGCTCATTTTATAAAAGTAATACGCCCTGTGAAGCCATAGTTTACAGTGAATTTACAACAGCTAAGGCTCTGTAAACTCTGTTTTGCGTCGTGCCTAACAATGCCCCTTAGCTGTTATAAATTCTCTGTAAACCACAGCTTCTTGGGGCTTACTGCTTTTTTAAAATAACAAAGAATAAACATGACATAAGCACATAACTAAATTTTTGGGTCATATTGCCAGTTTTAGTTATCATAGAATTATTCATATCTATTTTGATAATTATCACAATAAATTTCATATTTTTAATTATTTCAAATTTTCTTCAAAAGTGACAGATGTAGACACCTAGGCCCATATTCACAAAACATCTTAAGGCTAAAAGTAGCTCATAACTCACCAATTCAGGAGAACATCTTAAAAATAGTGGGCGTGTCAGTCCTAAATTTAGGACTCTTAAATTTTTGCTCTAAGAGTATTTCATAAAGCATTCTAGCACTAAAACTAGCTCCTAAATCTGTGAAACGTTAGCAGTAGTGAAAATGACTTTTAAGTCACTAAGACCAAGCCACAAACCATTCTAAAATGGCTGTTGCTGGCAATCTGCCTTTGAACGCAAACATTTTAGAAACATTTGACGATTATGAGCTTTCAAAAAAGGTATCAATTTTGGTTTTGGAGGTTATTGCAATTCTTAATTTCCTTTGTTTTCATTAACCAGTTGGGCAAAAAGTAACAGCTGTTCTTGCATCCAGTTTGGTTTTACATTTGTATTACTATCAACCATGATTATTCTCCTGTGTTAATTAAAAGGCTGTTTATATGCATATTCACTAATAGTTTGCGAATTGGATACATGTAGGAGGCTAACTTTTAGACTGAACATATACTTGTTCAATTAGTGACACGTTGCAGTGGATCAGAGGTAAATAATGATACAAATACGGTTCAGTTTCTTGCACAGACCGATCGTTTTGTGTCTTAACACCTCAATGTATCTTCACAAGCCGCAGGGTTTAATTTGGATTTGTCTGTGTATGTTTTTTTACTCTCAAAGATTTGGTGCCCATTGACTCATTATATCACTGACAGACTGCAACAGTTTGAGTTAAAAATCTTTGTTTGTGTTCTACTGAAGAAACATCCTACATCTTGGATGCCCTGGGGGTAAGCAGATAAACATTAAATTTTCATTTACTACTAAAATTAGTAAATTTACTAAATAAAAGCAATAAAAACTAATAGCTGTACAAATAAATGCAAAACAAACAAACAAAAATATCCTGAAAATATACAAATAAATTCAAAATATTAAAACAATTCTGGAATACACAAGCTCACATGCTCTGCATTAAAGAAAGTGTAAAAGTATTACATCACAAGTCCAGTTACAAACGCAGCGCAGCTCTAGGGCTCGTGGTTGAAAGCAACGGCGGAAGCCCTCGGGGGCTGAGTGATGCATTGCTGCTGACTGCGGACTGCAGGGGCTGCTGGGGTGGGAGAGAAGCTCACGGCAGCCCCGCAGCAAACCGCTGCTGTGAGTTATTTCCATGCTTATCCCAGCAGGGACCAGCACGCGCTCACGTTCACGCCTCCGCCGGCTCAGGAAATCAGGTTGAGCAGGAATACCAAAGCGTTTTCATTAATTATTGCAACCTTGCATTAGTGTTGCGATGACATCAAAAACAAGCATGAATTATAGCGCAGCGCATAAATGATGTCACATTTATGAGAACGTATTACTGTGATTTAACAATGCGGGAACAATTAAATTCACATCCATATCGGCGGAGCGACTCGTGAACCGAGGACAAAAGCATCCGGCGAGTAATTATAGTGAAACGTGACATAGCGGCGGCCTTGTCCTCAAGCACCGTTTGTCTGTGTCCTTCTGCTGTGTGTAGGGTACACAAATACAAGCACACCCACACACTAAAAACGGGTTATGTATTACACAAGCAACTTTTTCGGCAATCCAGTTCATCTACAGGTGTTGCCATGACAACCAATCATTTATCCTTCAGATCCCCGGCTCGTGCCCATGGTGAGGAATCGTCATAACAACGCCACCGAGAGACACTCCAAAACCACAGAACGCTCTCATATCAACACCGCAGCATCAAAATGATAAAAAATGTTTTTTGGCAGCAAAAAACACAAGTAGACATTCCCAACGTATCAAAATCCGGCACATTCTTGCCATTTGACCTTTTCCCCTGCACCCACTAACACTCCCACACGCAAAACGCACGCACACAGCTGGGCTATTGCTCACGTAACTTCTGACTAACCACTGACGCCCATGTTCGCTATATGGGCGAATGCAAACGACATGAATATCAATACCCATTAACATACTCACACTGGGCATATTGGTCACTACGGCAACGGCTAACAGGGAGTCTTGCTGCCAAGTGACGCTAATTCTCGATTTCCAAATGCTTTTCAGCCCTCATGTTCTCACACTTGCTGTTCTTCTGCTGAAACTGCTCCAGATGCGAGCTCTTTCATACAGAAAGGCGATAAGTCATTAGAAGCAATGGCATGTCCCACATGCATTCAGGCTGCCCTAGATAGAACAGGCCTCTGTCACTTGACGAAGCGTGCGCTACTACAGGAGTCAGAGAGTGCACTGTGGAGGAGGAAGAAGAGGAGGAGGAGAAATGGAGATTGAATGAAAGCGTGAACACAGACCTGTCTTTGTTGGACGAGTCTCCTTCTGGCCTGTGGATCCAGTGGAAGAAAGAGTGAGAGACAGACAGACAGAGACAAAGACAAACATGGAGACACAAAGAAAGTGGAAGTGTCAGTAATGTTATATCGTTGAACACATACAGTAAGGAATACATAGACATCAATGGAGCAAATACAAATTGATCTTGTGCAGAGAAAAGATTTGGGAGCAGGACCAGAAAACCAGTCATGAGGGTCAATTTTTCTTTTCTTGAATCTGAAAGCTAAATCTGTAAGCTGATACATGGTTTGTTGGGATAGGACGATATTTGGCTGAGATACAACCATTTAAAAATCTGGAATCTTAGGGTGCAAAAAAAAATAAAAAATATTGTGAAAAATCGCCGTTAAAATTGTCTAAATGAAGTTCTTAAAAAACGCATATTACAAATTAATTTAGTTTTGATATGTTTACAGAAGGCAATTTTCTAAATATATTCATGGAACATGATCTCTACTTAATATCCTAATGATTTTTGGCATAAAAAGAAAAATCGATAATTTTGACCCATACAATGCATTTTTTGTTATTGCCACAAATATGCTACTTAAGATTGGTTTTGTCATCCAGGGTCACATTTGAACATTTACAGTTCATGCCAATCATGGATAGAAGAAGTGTGTGTGTGTGGGGGGGGGCTGAACATGAAAAGTTACTAAATTAAAAATATATAAATATTCATGGCATGTCAATACAGTATCATGAGGTAAAAAATATAAATAGGCAAAATATGCCTAAAAACAAGACTATTGATATACTAATTAGCATTTCTTTTGATTCCAGAAGTTTCAAAAACATACTCTTATAATATTCCATGTTTGTGCACTTTAATGAGATAGTTTACCCAAAAATTAAAATTCTGTTATTAATTATTCACTGTCATGTAGTTCCAAACCCGTAGGACCTTTGTTCATCTCCACAACACAAATTAAGATATTTTTGATGAATTTTAAAGGGTTTCTGACCCTGCATAGACAGCAATGCAACTGACACGTTCAGGGCCGAGAAAGGTAGTAAGGACTAGGGTTGGGTATCGAGAACCGGTTCCAAAATTTCAAGAACCGTGTATTTGATAAAACACATGCATTTCGATGCGGCTTAACGATTCCTTTATTTTTATGTGATTTTGAACACTTGCTAATGTTATTCAGCTGCAACAGAACATTTTGTTAAACAACAGAATAAGTATGCTTGATATTTAAATGTTTCACTTAAATTCATCATTTTTTTTTTTTTATCTTACTGGAGCTAGGAATCCATAAGAATCTGAATCGATAACAGAATCGTAAACCCAATGATACCAAACCCTAGTAAGGACAGTGTTCAAATAGTCTCGTTGTGGTACTTTCGTGAACATGCATCAAAGACTGACACATAAGAGAAGAAATTGTTGAATAAAGTAATTTTTGTTTTCTTTGCACACAAAAAGTATTCTCGTAGCTTCATAAAAATAAGGTTAGTCCACGTAATAGTCAGTGGTTTATTTGAACAATGTCCTTACTACCTTTCTGGGCCTTGAACATGCCAGTTGCATTGCGGTCTATTAGGGCTGGGTGATTAATTCAAAAATAATAGAAACTGAAATCAGAACCTCTAACTGACATGATTTTCCTCATGTCAGACATGTATAGCTGTTGCACTTGCGTCTTTTGCAGTGTCTTGCACGCAAGTGGCGTGTTTAAAATGTTGTGTCAAGTTAACAGAATTTAAACTTTTAAACGCATCGCCGCTCATCAATGTCAGTTCCAAAACAGTGGACCAATCAGAAGACCACAGAGGCAACGTTTTTATTTGACGACAACATGGAGAAGTAGGTATTCTACACTGTGCTTTTTTTTTTTTAAAACCACCTCTTACATTTTAGATTCAAAGACGAGTTCTGTGTGAATGACCAGTAAGAACACATACATGTGGAGCACGACTTTGAATCAATGAAATTTCACAGTAGGCAGAACTACCCATCACAACATCACAGAAACCAAGTTTTAACCTTGGAAATAAATATGGAAATAAGAACAGTATGGTTAAGGAGGAGTCAGGGTTAATAATGCCTATGTGTAGACTGACAAACCATTGCTTTTTGGCACTAGTGCATGGCAAAACACCCTCTCCATTTAAACTAACTTAAAATAGGTTAAAATTAATTAAGACTTTGATTACAACTGATAAAACGGACTATCCTACAAAGCAGTAGGTGTCGGGTTTGACTGACATGCGCACTCCTCCATAGACATTCAATTATTCAATCATAATTGTATAAACTCTATCAGTCAGTCCTCCAACACCCAGTGTATTACTCACAGACTCACGTCTACGACAGTAATTGCCACCTTCAATGGACAAATGTAATTAACACCGGCCATGGTAATTATTCTGAGAAACAATTCCACCTCAACAGCTCCCCCACAGCAGTAGTTACACTTGTTCATTAGCCGAAAGCATTACACCAGAGAGCAAGATTGTGATCACCCAAGTCGGGTCATTTGGATTTGCAGGCATCTGGTTGATGGGACAGGAACAGACACACAGATCTAAACCAAAAAAAGAGCTCACATGAAAAGGCGAAGCTGTAAACGACCCTTACGGGTGAAAAGAGAAAAGGCGACCCTAAAGAAAATGGCAAATGACATGTTGGTGTGCCATCTGCTCAACACCAAGGGAGGGCTGGTGATGGGGTGAACGAGGGATTGGAAAATTTGGCAATAGTGTAAAGAGAAAAAGAGAGAGAGGGAATAAAAAAGGATGGATACTGCTTAAAAAGGATAAAAAGTCAGTTAAACACCACAGTCTATCAGCAAAACAAGCCATCTGCCCTGATAGTGTCATGTGACTGTCCATTGTTTCAGCTAAAGTTGATGCTAAGCGAAAGCTAGCAGCCCTAAAGTTACTCAGGTGTAAAGTAAACACATGGCCACATCTACCAGATGCTGTTTACGTGACCGCTAGTGAGTTCACGCATTTATCATGTGAAGCATCGGACGGCACAGGAGATGACACCAAGGCAGAAGAGTTGAAATTACATTTACCTTCATGTTATACAGTCAAACCAAAAATTATTCAGACACCACATATCATTTTTTATATTTTTACTAGTGGGTTTACTAGTGGGGATAGCAAATAAAGTAAACTGTGACATTATACCCAAAAATTCTTTATACAGTTAT
The DNA here is from genome assembly GCF_049309525.1 of Garra rufa. NCBI lineage: Eukaryota > Metazoa > Chordata > Actinopteri > Cypriniformes > Cyprinidae > Garra > Garra rufa. Next base: position 26,255,171 of record NC_133375.1, on the reverse strand, counting down.
TAGAGATGCTCCGATCAGCATTTTTGGGGTCGATCACCGATTACCGATCACCAAGATCATGATCTGCCGATCACCGATCACTGCCGATCACAGAATGTCAGGGGAATGGGAATCTTTTATCTATAATCTAGCAGAGTTTGCACCATTTGTAGAAATGAAACTCTAAATTAACTATATTGAAAAAAAAAAAAAAAAAAAAAAAACTGTAAATAGGCTACAGTCAAGATCTTGAAGAACCACCAAGTCAGGGTTGTAGACGATAGTATCGTGTATCGACAATAGTTAGAGATATCGCCAGTTGCAGATGCCTTTGACGATAGCAAGACGATTATTATTATTATCAGTCAAAAAGGCGCCAAACTTTAGCGATGCAGTGCAGAGAGTCGGTTCTAGGATGCTTCAGAAACTTGCCGTGGTATAAACACACGCATAGAGTGGACATGTCGCTTTAACGCGCCACATGGGTAAGAGATTTATACATCATACAGTGTAGATAGATGAACTGATTATAACGGGAGTGTTTTTTAAAGTGCACCTCGCACTAGACTAGGCTACACTAGTTAGTGATGAAGTTCTTTGATAATGTAATGTTCTTTGCTTGTTATTTGTAGCTGCTTTTTAAGATGATGTAAGGATTATATTATCCAGCATTGCACAGTCATTAGGATAAAGGTAGTAAAATGTGGTTTAGGCTTTATTAAATACGATGTATCAGAATCCGTCTGTATATAGGAAACAAAAACATTCACCTCAGTAACATCTATATGCGTTCATTAGAATTACGATGCAATAAAATGGCGCTAAACATATGAAGGTGAATTACACGGGCACCGTTTCTCCTCATTCTATATAAACTGAACTACAACATGAGATGATGACAACAATCAGACGTACAGCGGTAACAGTATTGCAATATGACGGGTATAGAAAGATACATTCATTTACATTCAAACACGCACATTTAACACTCACTGAAGATAGCAGAGAATGAAACCGAAAGTAAACTTGATCGTCTCCGGCAAAACAGTCAGCATTCTGTACACGAACAACTCGCTTAATAACAAGACTACCCTTACAAAACCAATAAGGAATTTAGTACTCATGTTGCCACTGGTAAGCTCCGCTCTACTGTTGTTTACCTGTGCGCCATGCATGCTCGTGTGAAAAAGTCGCACAAGTAATTTACGTCAAGTGATCGGCGTTGATGAAGAGAAACTCGAGCTATTCAAGTGATCGTCTTTTTTGATTGGCTCTTTTGGGGTTGTCCGATCAAGCTATTTTAAGCCAATATCGGCCGATCATGATCGGTGGCCGATCAATCGGAGCAGCACTAACAGTTATATAGTATTCTTTATACTACCAGTAAAACATAATATTTGGGACCAAAAATTATTCAGACACTTTGACCTGACCATGATTTGCTTTAATTGCAAATGCCTTTTTACACTACAGACTGAACAAAATTAAGAATTGCTTGGTAATTGGTCAACAAAGTGTTGATAGTCGTATAAACATTGTCATACTAATAGTTTGATTAGTAATTTTTGGTTGATTGTAATCCATTACATACCTTTCTATCAAAGTTATCTGACATTATCAAGATGAATTTGACACAGGTTAACTCAAGTTGTTGTCATATTTTATTACCACTTTCAAAACTATAGCGAATACGTTTTGGTTTGACTGTATATACACATGTTTTAAATAAAAGCAGCTATAGCTGTTAGTTTCTAAGTGTGTTTTTCTAATCATTTTTACAACGTATGCTAGTCTCAATCGTCTTGTTTTGGTCATAAACAAAGCGGTTTATTTAAAGAAATTTTAAGGCAGAGAAAAATTCACCAAAGCAGTGAACTCAACAACCAAAGATTTACTTAACACAAGCAAAGATTATAATAATGTTTGAGTCAGAACAAAACTAAGTCTCATGACACTGAATCTCATGAATGAACTAAATAAAGTAGGACATTTTAATTGAGAACAAAATGAGCAAACGGGGTGTTAGATGAGGATCTACTGACAGACAAAGCTGCCTGTTGATCATTCTGTTTGACATGAGTCTTTGTCTTGTTAAATAAGGACAAACCCAACATAAGAATGTGTGAAATTACTCATAACAACAGAAAATGTAGACTTAATACTTTTGTTTTCCATAGCTTGATAAAAGTCAAACCTAGAAGTTGACAATGGAGTGAATAAAAAAATAGCCAACTAGAAAATGCTAGTTGTGTTAAAACCACATTTCTCATATCTTTTAGTAGATCTGTAGACATTAGGGACAGTATTATAAATATTGTGGTATTATGATGGTCACAAGACTATATGAAATGATAGGCCTTCAGGGCAAAAAGTGTAGTTTTTAAAATATATTTAAACCTTTAAATTTATAATTTAAACAAAACTATGCTTTGGCACAGTATCTGTCAAATGAACTTAAACCAAAAGGACAATATGTCTTGATCCTTTCATCAAGTCTATTTTCGTTTTGCGTTTCAAAGCAAAGCGCATACTTCGTTCAGGCAATCAGCTCGTGATCTGGTGTTTTCCGTGCCTCAGAACGGCTCAGTTCACAGTGAATGTAGTGAACTCATTTATTGCATGCGCCGTGAGTTTAGCGCACATTTGGAAATGCAACGGCCACCAGTTAAGCTTTATTTTCGAGGCAGATGATTACAGCATTTCAATAGGTTTGTAGTGAGATGCATTTTTGTAAGCCTGTTTTCACTGAAGCTGGAGTTTTCCCATCAACATAAAAACTCTACTGATGTTTCCATCAAAATGAAAGCTTAAAAGTGCAGTATGAATTGCCAACAGCGGTTCAAATGGGTAACGTTACAGTAGTCCAAATTCAAAATATCCCTTTGAACTGTAGAAATTAGGAAAGTATTGTAATTTCCCTACTGTAGCGTAAAGCAAAATAATATACCTGAAATATTAATTGTAGTTTATTTTACAGTGCATACAGTAATATTGCCATTACTGTCATAGGCATAAGAATATAAAATTGTTGCTATTATTATTTGTTTGGCTTCCTAAAACACCGGTGTGAATGTAATTTAGAAAATAAAAAGAGGGTTGAGTCCCCTTTAAAGTTCAGGTGCAAGTCAATTGACTGACTTTTTTCTGACGTAAGTTTTCTTAGTTAAGAACATGGGTTGGAGCTCTTAATTTTGAACTCTGCAAACAAAAAAATCCCATTAATTACCATAAAAGTGTAATTAAAGCCACACAAAAACAACAATCATTCTCCATTAAAAAAAAAAAAATTTTTTACATTTCATCAAAATTATTTTTATATAAGCACAATTCAAGAGAATGTCGACTAATATACAGAGCTTTTTTGTTTTTTTGAATATATTCATCAAATACACTAAAACTTGTAAAAACTCTTCTCTTTAAAAACTACGTACTAAAACTACAAAAAGACTATAATGTACACAGAGGTTGCATAAGTGCATTTATCCTGCAACCACAATCGCAGTTTAGTCTCAGCAAACAGCGGCTGATCAAATCATTGAACAAATGTTTTTGTTGAACAGAAGCAAAGATTCAAATCAATGTTATAAATCAAAATTGCCACTCCTAACAAATACTACAGTTAAACCATAATTACTATGCAAGAAGTGCAGTACGCTATCTGCCCTCAAGGAAAAGAAGAAATAAGTCTCAGATGAGAAAGAAAGAACTCAATTTATCTCCGCAAACAGAGGGCATACAGGTTTCTCTCCATTGGAAAGGAGGGCAAGAGAAACTAAATCCAAGAGGTGTGCATATTGGAGAAACAAAACATAGAAAGTGAGCAACACAAAAAGGGTGCAGTGTATTCTGCAGCCTCTTCCGCTCTCTCTCTCTGACTCTCTGCTTCGCTCTCCCACACAAGTTGATCCACAATCTGACTCTGCGCTGAATTTTAATCACAACCTCTCCTACACAGTGGCCCGATCATACATACAAAAACGAATCTCCACACCACACCAGCCACCTGCCTTAAAAACTACAGGAGATGCTGTACTGCAGTGCTCCACACTGATCCAATCCACCTAATGTTAATCTCCACACGCTCAAGCACGCATCTGTATGCATCGTGCGCTACGATGAGGCCGGCTCAAGTGCACACTACAGGCGTTAGCGATCAGAGGTGCAATGGAGAGGTCGATTCCTCAGCAATGCAGGGAGGGAGACAAACAACTTAACTGTCAGCAGCACAAGGAGTGGCCCACTACACTTCTGTACCATCTCTCTCTCTCTCTCTGGATTTGTATGGAGCGTGTTGACGCAGCACATGCTAGGAATGATATTGACAGTCTTGAGGCTACTGACAGCTTTGCTCACTGTGGAAATCTTTTCAGAGATTCCTTTTCCTCAAACACAATTTGAAATCATACAAGATATCAACAGCATCCATTTAAAGGGACAGTTTAGCCAAAAATAAACATCATCCCAAATTAACACGGTTGTGCACCACTGACAACTTAATTTTACTTTTTAAAATAATGATTCAAATCCAAAATGAGTTCCACAACGCAATTCATTCCAAAACGAGGTAGTAAAAAGAATATAGAACTGCAATTTAAATGTAGTTCAAATGTAAGGAGGTAGAATTCTAATAAATTGAATTTAAGGAAATGGATGAGACTAACTTTTAAGTAGAGAAGACTTTTAATAGATGCAGTAGATAGATAGTAGTGCTGGGCGGTTTGACCAAACATCTGCATCACATTTTTTTGGGATACTGGCGGTTTATCACATTTTTTTTTTCCTGACTGAGCCTTTATATGAATCAGAATGCATTAAACAGTTGCGGAATGCCGAATCACGATTCAAACATACATCCTACATGTATCATTTTGATATAAATTAAATTGTATATTTTCAAAATCTGAAGCAAAAAAAGAACGGTCTGACCTTCACTTTCTGAAATTACGCTCCATAAAACAAAACAAAAACAGTAGATGGGGTGAATGAGAATGCAAATTCACTTTCTGCCAGCAGGTGGCGCTTATGAAACAGCAGGATACAGCGCTTCTCGGTTACTTTTGTAAACAAAGTAGCTACGCTTTTAACCCTTAAATGTATACCTCGGATCTTTAGCAACCCGGGACGTCATTTACTACCCTCTCCCTCCATTTATTAAAGTTAGACATCAACATCCTTTAGTATTCTTCAATCTATTAATTATAAACAATGTAAGAAGAAAAAAATAAGAAAATGTAAAAGAATGTTTTCGGTTTAATTTTTTATAAAAAGTGTATAGGGTCGCCAGAGACCTGAGGTATGCAAATAAGCAAGTATATTTTTTAAGTGCATTACTCAATATATGCAATTCACTTTTTTCCTCGAGGTGGCACTGTTTAATAGTCAATAATGATGTTACGCGTAATTACCGCAGGCATAAAACAAAAGAATATCATCAGCAAAAATTAAACTGTTTGAATGGCAATACTGCAGAGCAATTACTGTATGCCATAAAATATAAATGTCACTCTCATTTGATGGTGGATGTGGTGAATAAGCTGCCAGCGATCAAACTATTGATTTTGAAGTCACTGAAAACAGTAGTTTTGCAAATATGGTTGATATCGCGAATATGATCAGATGCTGAATGTACTGTGAAAGTGCGCTCTGAGGATGATGGCATTGATAAAATCATCTGCTCATATTAACCCTTTCAATTTCAAAAGGTAATGAAATACGCTTTATTTTATTCTTCTGTAATTGTTCTTAAAATATCAAGAGAGTTTTTTGCTATTCCAGCAGTTAGAGATCCATCCGTGCTGGATATATAGGTCCAGGTCACTAAAGACCTGAATATGTATTAGTGATTGGCGTAACTTTCATGCAAGGGTTAAACTTTACATTAATATGTGTTATATAAAGGTAAGTTGAGAGGAAAATACTATCTAAACTTTTCTGACAGTCAGTTTCCCTCAGAAATTCATATAAACTCCCAACTTCCATTGTGAGCAGTAATTTTGCTCTGACTGCTACAGTATTTTCTCCTCTTTGCTTTGTTTTTTTTAGGTTCTTGGTCTTCAGTTATAGTCCATTTACAGTTGGTTTATTTGTCCGGTTAAAGAATTAGTTGTGTTATTAATAGTTTTCTAACCATTAGTAAGAAGTGTATGTGGTTAACATGGATCTCCTCTCAATTCAAGACACTGTCTATGTTGCTTAACCACTTGTACCGATATGCCGTGTGCACAATTAAAACTGGTTTACCGTTTAAACCGATATATCGCCCAGCGCTAATAAATGGATAGATTGACAGAGTGTGTACTTACAATCGCTTATTTCATTCCACATAATCTTAGCTAAAAGCTTATATTCCATTAAAATAAAGCTAAACTTCCTGAAACTTCCTTATTCTCCAGAAAACAATCACAGGCAGAGTCCAATCTCATTCAAAATCAAAAAAGTGATTACATTTGTGACAGATTTAGCACGCTAATTCAATCCCAGGATCCCATGACATTAGCCTGTCACTCTGCCAAAGGCCTAGCAGTAGGAGTCTGTCCAGATAAGAGTCTGTCGGCTTATGTAATGCTCAGGCTCGATGGCACAGCCAGCTGCCTGTCCGATGGCCTGGAAAGAGTCCTATTGTGACAGACTGTTGCACTCAATTTCAGTTTTGTAAAACAGACGGAGTGCGAACAGGAAAGATACCCTCTGAAAGGTGCTTTCTGTTCTTTGGTTCCGTATTTATAAAATCATTAGTTCTGCACCAATATTACTAGTGTAACGGACGTGCTGTTAAAATACTAGTGCATGATGTAAAACAACTCAAAAAGTATGTGTAGTTCGAATCTTCATCCAGTGTCAGTGAATATTACAGTACTTGCTTTAGAGGATAGTTCACTCAGAAATTCTGTCAGCATCTATACACCCTCATGTTGTTCCAATCCTGTATGGCTTTCTTCAGTGGGACATGAAAGAATTTGAGGAAAGTTTTACCTGCCCATACAATTAAAGTCAATGGGGTTCAATGTGAACACGAATTTTGGAACGACATGATGGAACATAAGTGACAGAATTTGTGATCTATTCCTTTCAAATATATTGATTGCTAGCACACGCACCAACATACAGTTTTAAAAACTGTTTTTGCATGCAAACACACTTTCTCAATTGACAGTTTTCCAAACAGCCAGCATGGAGGCTGTGGAAACTCTTTTCTACAGTAGATCCTCAGCTATGCAGTAAAAGAGCCCTCAGGCCTGTACTTACTGTCTCTGCAGAGAGCTCCCCAAACTGGTAGCGGCGCCGTCTCTTTCTCGTTCCCTGTCTCGGTCCCTCTCTCGCTCTGTGGCATTGGCTCCAGCTGACAGGCTTTGGCCAAGCCTCATGTGCGTGTTGGCATTGATGCGCCGGTCCCGTGGTGGCACGGGTGGAGGTGGGGGCGGGGGAGCCGGAGCTGGGATGGGTATCGGGATGGGCCCGCTGTTGTGACTCTGATTGGCGTAGATGTTAGTGGAGGTTGAAGCGTTGGAAGTAGGTGGCTGGACGGGGTGGATGGCAGGTGGAGGAGGGGGTGGGCAGGGCTGTCGGTCCAACCTCAGGTCTTTGTTCTCCTGGCTGAGGCGGTCCAGTTGCACTTCAAGCTCCTCAATGCGCCGCCGTTGAGTTTCCAGAAGCTTCTGTTGGCTCTCGATAATGTTGTTGAGCTCCAGCAGGTACTCCACTGCCCGGTTAGGGCTCTCCGGGCTGCCCTGCCCAGCATCCATGCTGATGGACACCTGCGTGACAGTCACCGTCTGCCGGGACAAGCTTCTGAGATTACCCCGTAAGAAGAAGCTCTCCCCCCCACGTGGAGCGGGTGGGGGGGAGAGATGGAAATGTGTTGGAGTTAGAGTTGGACAACCAGGGTAAAATAGTCAGTGGTCTTAATCTGAGATTCCCTCAGAGTTAAATTCAGCATTTGAAGTCAGAGTACTGGGAAACAATGAGAAAATTCCATATTGGGAATTGATATTTAAAATCAAGGGATGATGATAATGTTAATGAGTAGTTTTTTTTTTTTGTCTGTTTGTTTACGATTGGTGTGAGCATGTGTTTGTGTGCATCGCTATTCTTCTGTCAAGCATGCCATTTTTCCACTGCCACCAAGGAATCATGGAACGGAGATCAAAGCCAGTTTGCAGAAATTAACTTCATCAGTCATTCAGCCAGATATTACTCTCATTAGGAAATAAAAATGAACAAAAAACTAATCTGTGACAGAGTCACAAAACATTCCCAGTACCTCAAGTCCAAGGTAAGGATGTAACACAAAAAGCCAAGTCAGCAAATATCCATTGTACAGGAAGGAAAGCCGATTTCCTTTACGTCCATTTCTCTGGTGTGCATCCTCTTCCGTTTCTCTTTCAAATGTGGAGCTGAAGCACTGCAGCTGTTTTCTGACTGTCTATTCATGACTCATATTCCAGACTGAAGTGTTCGGGAGACATTTTCGTCAGGAGTCATTCTATTCCAGAGGCGATCAAGATGGAAAGGTAGAGAGAGAGAGGGACCAAAGTTCTTCTGATAAATCCACCGCAATACTAAATTGGCTTCAGGGAGGTGTGCGCATGTCTTTCAGAACAACCCAGCTCCCCCTTCTCTCTTCTTTGCACCCTCATTACAAAACCAAGATCTCTTCATTCAAGCCATTGATATTGCTCATCATCATGCATCTTAAGACACGGAATCAAATTTCCCACGCATGATGCATTTCAACTCATTGTAAAGTCTGTTCAACGCAATATTGGTTATTTCACAACACACCATTTATTTGCACCTTCATTTCATTATTTCTGAACCCTAGTGTAAAATAATGACATCTATCATTAATGTTTCATGCACCCATTTGTCGTTTACTCACGAGCGGTTTCACATTTATTGCCCAGACAGTCCTTGAAGACAATCGCGCATCTCCAACGCGTACAGCTGCGCGATAATGAGGCGATGTGTAGAATGCGTCCCAAAGCGATGACATCAAAGTCGATTAGATCTCCAAATTCGACGTTCCAACGTCAAAAAAAATTAGGATTTTTATGAGTTTAAACCGAGCAAATGATTATTGATCTTCTGCTGCGGTTGATCGCAACGCGTTCCTCCCGATCACCTAAAACAAAACAGAGAGGAAATACAATCCTTGCAGCAGGATGTCCACTGCCTGTCGAGTTTTATGTCGCTTTGTGTAATCAGCGCAAAGGCGCTCAGGTCCCGAAACAGCTGAGACGCGCAATACAGCGTCCGCGTGCTCGTCCACACAGTGTCAAGCCAATGCGCGCCAGATCATTAAATAACACCCATGCTGATGGAGCACAGCTGTCACTATCATTTTTAAGACAATTTATGGAGACTGCGTTGCATGACAACTCATTAAACTACCCAAAACGGTTGTGTCTCCCAGTATGTGACAGATGTCAAGACGTAGCCTATTGATGCCAGTGACTAAGGATGTTCGTTCATGAATGAACCGCTCACATGTTGAACAGACATGCATTCCCTTCTGATGCTCCCTGGACAGCCCTGCACCTGCCGCCCCTCGCCGCCATTCGGTTTCACCGCAGTGTCCACATGTGTCTCGATCGCTAGTTTCGCAGCATGTCGATGATGCTCAGCGCCTCTCGCCGTAGTAAAGGGTGATGCAGGGGTTAAGTTCATTTGAGTGAGTCAGAGAGAATATATTTTTCTTTTCAATCGAGGCTCTGACGTTAGTCCGAGCGTGTAGCGCTAGAGGAACATGCCGGGGAAACTGTGTCCCTGTGGTCGGCCATTTTGGAACGCGGTAACATTCGTTTCGACGGGAGAGTGGCTCCTTGCGCTGAGCCAAAATGAGTGCAGTTTCTCTCCCTCTCTTTCTTTCTCTCTCGCTCTCTCTTTCTCTCGCTCTCTCCTATACACACACACACACACACACACACACACACACACACACACACACACACACACACACACACACACACACACACACACACACACACACACACCTCAAGACTCAAACCGAAGGCTGTGTGGTGCATTTAATCTGCAGAAAACGCAAGCCAGCATAGATTTACACTCTGAGGCAATGGTGCTCATTCAGTGCAGTCCAAATTTAAATTTCAGCCAGCAACAGGTAGCCTACATTAATATAAAATCAGACTTTGCACGGTTAATGCGAGCTTAAAATGACGATAGTGCCCAATATGAATATTTCATTTGGTGGTATAATTTTCTACTGCAGCAAAACCACGGACAAGTAGCTTTCGGCTTTTACAGCAATTTTAGGATGTTCCATGTGCTGAATCACTCTCATGCTCTCACTGCTTTCAGCACCCACATTAAACCATCCATTTTTTTCTTACTTCCACCCACACGTCCTGCCCTCTCTTTCTCTCTGTGTGTGCCTTAGTCACAGCTGAACTGTGTGTGAGTGAAAGGGATGTGCTAAGCACATGCAAGAAAAGGAGACCACTAGTATGTTGTGCTTTACTTTATCATTAGGGCTTAATGTATCTGTTTAATAACAGTAACGAATGCTACGTTAAGGGTAGAATTATGCTTCCGTCAACAGTTGAATCCACTGGTACAATGAACTTGTGCTAGCTAGGGTGTGTCTCAATCATTATCCTATTTCAGTAGTCAAGGGAGGCAGTTATTTCAAAGACTGTTCCACTGTCAAAGTCATTCCAGTGATAAATTCCCACAAAAACTAGTAAGCATGATGGTCAAAAATGCTCGGTAGGCAGCTGACTGGTTTTTGAAACACAAGCGACTCTGAGCTGATTTCTGGGTCCAGGATTAATCTTTACCCATGGCATTCTGCGTCACTGGTTCATCAGCTCACTCCAGATGCCCTCTTCTTAAAGTTCATGGAAAACGTGTTCACGCGTGAGAGTCTGCGCTCTGCACGGGCGAATTGGGCACGCTTTGCTCATATAGAGCATACTGATATCCACTGTTTATGTAAGAGGTGCATGCGGAGGAGAAAAGAGTTGCGGAGAGAGAGAGAAAAAACGATGGATGGAGAGAAATCCATTTAATTTCTTACTCTCCCACACAGAAGCCTAATTATTCAACTGCATAATTCTCTGTGCATTTTTGATTAATCTTCATTGTAAAAACTATCTGTCTATCCATCTATCTATATCATACTAAATATTATCTGTGTATTTGTCTGTCCATCTATCCACCTGTCATATATCTATCTATACAGTATGTAGTGTATATACTATATAGTATCTATACTGCACCTATCTATACTCTATCTATCTATCTATACAGTATAAACAGTGTAAAATATTATCTATGTATCTATCTATCTATCTATCTATATCTATCTAACATACTATATAGTATCTATGTATTCGTCTAGCTAAGTTCTTTAGTCTCTATCATCTATTTCTATCATCTATTATCAGTCTCTATCTATCCATCTATATATCTATATACAGTATATACAGTGTATTTACTATATAATATCTATCTATAGTATATACACTGTATATACTATATAGTATCTATCTATCTATCTATCTATCTATCTATCAGTCTCTCTATATATAATGTATTATATAGTATCTACTTCATGTATTTGTCTATCTTTCTATAACGTAATATAGTATCTATGTATTTGTCTAGCTATATCTGTCCATCTATCTATCTATTTATCTATAACATATAGTATCTATGTATTCGTCTAGCTAAGTTCTTTAGTCTCTATCATCTATTTTCAGTCTCTATCTGTCCATCTATATATCTATATACAGTATATACAGTGTATTTACTATATAATATCTTTCTATCTATATACAGTATACTATTTAATATCTATCTAGTATATACACTGTTTATACTTTATAGTATCTATCTATCTATCTGTCTGTCTGTCTGTCTGTCTGTCTGTCTATCTATCATCTATAACATACTATATAGTATCTATGTATTCGTCTAGCTAAGTTCTTTAGTCTCTATCATCTATTTTCAGTCTCTATCTATCTATCCATCTATACAGTATATACAGTGTATTTACTATATAATATCTTTCTATATACAATATACTATATAATATCTATCTATAGTATATTGTATATACTATCTATCTATCTATCTATCTATCTATCTATCTATCTATCTATCTATCTATGCAATCTCGTTTCTCTGTACTTTCACCCTCTCTTTCGCTATTCCTTTTCTTTTCATCCCCTTACATCTCTCGTTCCTGTTTTTTTTTTTATCTCTGTTGCGCTCTTTTATGTCTGTGACACCAGTCATAAAAAGAAAGCTGGAGAACATTGTGAAGATCTGAGCTTCAAAACTACTGTCTTGTTTTCAACCCTCCCCATCTCTTCCTCTCTCTCCCCACAGGGCAACCACAGCGTTTGTTCTCTCACATTGAGCTTTCTATTCCTTCTTAAATGCTTTAGGAACATTTCCTATTCTTTAACTATTCATTCACAAGGAGCAGCGTGTTATATAAGGAGCTTCATCAACATGTCACATCGGTTTTACAGTTGATCTGATATTTGCTCTGCAGAGCTGTGGTGGCTTTATGTGGTCTGGTCCTATCGTTGTCTCGTTCTGACAGTGACATTAGCGCTTAGATAGCAATGGCCGTGCTCCATTAAACAAAGGGCAGGAGGGAGGATTCGACATGGACCAATTGGTTTGTAAAACTAATAAAGTCACATTGCAACACCCCATAGTGTCTGCCAAAACTATAAATGTACATTTTATCTTTTGTGCTTACAGAACTGACGGCTACCATTAACATCTGGATGGAAAGAGATGAGAGAACAAGTGTGTGTTTTCTTCAAGGCTGATGGAATCATAATGCAGAGCCTCAAACATTCACTAGAGACAAAAATGAGCTGTGAACTTTTACAAATCCTTCAAAATGAGATTAGGGACTAGTAGAACACCTAAAGTTTCATTGAACAAAATATTAGCAAAATGGGAAGAAAATGTTGTGAGATGTTAAAGAACAAAGACACTAAAAAAGCCTGGCTGCATATTAATATGCATAATTCTCTACTATATAGTAGGTGAAAATAGTATGAGAAATGTCTGAATTCATAGTATTTATAAAACAGTAAGCATAAAAGAACACAGATGATCTACTGTGACTTCCAGTGAGATTCTGAAGTGCAAATTGAATGGACGCTTCATACTATCCCATGAGGCCATGGGAGAGGAGCTGTGAAAAGCAGTGAAGCGACACAACTGATGCTGTAGGTCATACGACAATGACAATATGACGGATGTAGTACATCCAAGTTACACTAATACTACACACATTCATACTTTTACTTTATGACCGCAAAGCCCACATACAAAAATAGTACCTACTAAGAAAGTATGTGATTTTGGATGCAGCCCATTAACCAGTTAGGGATATGCTAATAAAGGCTGAACTGGCCATTTTAGCTTCTGGAATCTACTGTGCTGTGTATTTTAAAAGATATTTTTATTATTGACACTGAAAATGTATTTTTAATCAGGCACTGATTAAGGCATGCTAAGCAGCTAACTCCTTTAAGCTACAAATAGCAAATGGAAATAGGACATGAATTTACGATGGACTACAAAAACATCCTCATTTCTTAGGTCCACCACCTGCCACTGACACACATACAATATCCAGGCCAACTGCATAATACGCAACGTATCAGAGACGCTGTAATATACAGCCCTTGTGTACACGCCTCGCACTTATCGCCGATTATACTTCATATGTGAGTGACACAAACCCTCCTCGTCTCATCTGAAGCAGCCTGTAGCTTGCTGATTAAAAAGGTCAACATGACATTTCCCTGGTGCTCAACATCCAGCCCCCTTCTGCTTCCCTGAGCAGCACACATGCACGCCCCAGCAACGTGTCGGTTTCTCAGGCGTACGTTACATGCGCTCCCAGACTAAAAATAAAGATGTCGTGATCTCTCAGATACATATTATTGACTCTTAGTCAGCTGAGAGATGTTTAAATCGGGGGATTAAAAAATAAGCTTTTCAAAAATGGCCAAATTCAAAATGTTATCTGAGTTTTGAGCCCCATATGCTGGGGCAAAATAGAAGGAGGAAGGATGAGGCACAGCAGCCCCTGTTCGCCCTCCCGTTTCATAGTTAACATGGTGTAGGCCATAGTGTATAATTAGTGGGAGCAATTAGAATAGAGAGATAGAGCGAGAGCGAAGCCTTCTACTGTTATTCCCACAGGCCTGCTCGCACTCTAAAGTGAAAAGAGTGATAATCATAGTTTCAAATGTATTTTGATGAATGCTAGTATGTGCTTTTGGAGCAAGACTTTTCTTTTCAAGAAAAAATAACACATTTGCTCCAATTCATGCAAGTAATGTTCATTAACATGAAGTACTGAACCTTTGATCATCCACATTTTTTCCCCCCACAACCTAGTGTGGTACCTACTGTAGATGTTTAGCAGTTTACACAACATAAGCAGGGTGTTTAATAAGATATTTTATCTTTCATGGACCATTTTAGTATGTACTGCAGTGAGGTAAGAAATAAAGTGCCCTTTTTCACGTTTTGTTATGCTGCAGCCTTACATTAAACTGCTTAAAAAAACATTTCACATCAATCTACACTCCATACACCATGGAAAACAAAAAAGCAGATTTGTGACAACTTTGCAATTTATTAAAAAATAAATCACTGAAATAAGTACATTGCATAAGTACTCATACCCTTAACTCAGTCCTTAGTTGAAACACCTTTACAGACTCTGTCTTTTTGGTACGATACAACAAGCTTTGCACATCTGCATTTGGCAATTATCTGCCATTCTTCTCCTCACTTCTTTACCTTTTAAGCTCTGTCAGCCTGGATAGCTAGCAGACATTTTCAGGTTTCTGAAAAAATGTTTGATTGGGTTCAGCCCAGGCTCTGGCTGGGCCACTCAAGGACATTAACAGAGTTGTCTATAAGCCACTCTTGCTGTGTGCTTCAGGGTCATTGTCCTGTTGGAAGGTGAACTTTCTGCCCAGTCTGAGGTTCTGAATGCTCTGGACTAGGTTTTCATTAAGGCTATCTCTGTATTTTGCTGTGTTAAGTTTTTCTTCTACTCTGACAAGTCCCTCAGTCCCTGTTGCTGAAATACAGCTCCACAGCATGAGGCTGCTACTTCCATACTTTACTTTTGGGATGCTACTGTGCAGGTGATGAGCAGTGCTTGCTTTCCTCTAAACATGATACTTGGAATTGAGGTTCATCAGACCAAAAATCTTGTTTCTTACAGTCTGAAACCTCTTTAGGTGCTTTTTTGCAAATACCAAGTGGGTTTTCATGTGCTTTTACTGAGGAGATGATTGAGTTTGGCCACACCGCCAAAAAAGACTCCTTCTGTAAGTTTCTCCCATCTGCATACAGTATATGATCATGGAGCTCAACTAGAGTGACCATTAGCTTCATGGTCACCAGTCTAACCAAGGAATTTACCACAGGATAACTCCACTCGAAGTGTAGTAATATCTACAAGTGATATGAATGCTCCTGAGCTAAATTTCAAGTGTTCCAAAAAGTGTATGAATACTTATGCAATGGAATCATTTAAGTGTTTTATTTCTAATAAACTTGCAACGTTGTTACAAACCTGTTTTCTGCTTTGTCATTATGGTGTATAGAGTGTAGATTCATGTGGAAATTTAAAGCAGTTTAACATAACAAAAAGTGAAAAAAATGACTATGAATACTTTCACAAGGCACTGTAAATATCCAAGATGGTGGACACAGAATATAAATACAGTATATTTTATGTAACATTATTGTTAAAAGAGTTCATTTTAATTAATATATTTGTATGATGTATGCTTAGCAACATATGCTAATACCACACTGTGGGCTAATCATGTGTGGACTCATCATGTGAGGAGCACTATTTGTGAAAAAGTTTGTTGTTAAAAGTTAATATCTGTGTAGTGTGCTCCAATTCAGTTTATTTTGTTTGTGAGGGGTTGTTTGCAAATAACACAGAGCTTTTCCTGTTGTTTTTCCATATAAACGTGCTAGATGGATGTGTTGAGAGTTAAAAAGTCAGAATTGCGTGATATAAACTTGCAATTGCGAGTTTTAAAATCACAATTCTGACTTTTTTTCTCTCAAATGCAAGTTTATATCTCACAATTCTGGCTTTTTTTTATGCAATTCTGACTTTTTTTCTCTGAATCTTGAGATATAAACTCAAAAATGTAAGTTATATAGTCCAATTTTAGGGAAAAAGGAGACTGATATGTTCTCAAAAAGTTTATATCTCACAATTCTGACATAACTCACAATTGACCCTTTGCAAACAGCTTGATTGACGAAGATATGACCAATCATAATGCAGAATCCGCCATTTTGTCCGACAAACAAATCAGGTAGGAGAGTAAATTAAATGGTGGACTAACTTGAAAAATTGTGTGCATTGAAGTCTTTCCACATTTAAAATGAAATATATTCTGATAGTTATTATTGTTTATTGTGTGCTTTAAATAAAAAAGGCGATCGGTTCACATGTATTTATTGTAAGAATTTTTAAAAAGTAAAAAAAAAATTAGAGAAGTAACTGTTGTCAGTTTCCTCTTTCTTCCATGGTGTATTTTTCACTTCATGAGAACATGATGTGTAGTGTAAATTGATGTGTAGTGTAGTGGAATTGTTTGTCGGACATAACAGTAACTAAGAAGGGCAGGTTTTTGTGAAGGGTTAGTTGTGAGTTTATCTAAATTCTAAGATAAAAGTCAAAATTGCGAGTCTTTATCATGCAATTCTGAGAAAAAAAAGTTTAAAATTGCGAGATGTAAACTTTTTTTTTATTTTATTCAGTGGCAGAAATGGGCTTTCATAGTATACATCATTTTCTTCTGAGGTTAAAATAAGGCTACATTTACATTAATCCGGATACATTTGAAAACGGAGTTTTCATTTTAAAACGCTCTCCGTCCACACTAGCGTTTCCAAGCGTTTTCCAAAAGTTTCTCATCCACACTGAAACGTAGGAAAACATCAAATTCGCCTTACTGCGCATGCGTAAAGCCTCCAAAATTATACAGACGTAATAAGTTTTCACGCAATTCTTCTAGCGGGATAATTTACGGAAATATCTCATCATCCACTGACACTTCTATATCGCGCTCATTCATATTTTGTCTGAAAAGCAGTTGTCGTCATGTTTTGCAGGACAGCAACTGTGAGTAAATTTTCCGTCATCATTTTAGGACTGTAATTTGAAGAGTGTACAAGGTAAATCTCTTTAGCAGCAGTGTGTGAATAGCACAGGCACAATTACTGGCGTAAACATAGATATCTATTGGTACAATATGCGTCACATGACTATAAATATGCGTCATCGTTTTCAAAAGTCTCCGTTTTCACTGTCCACACTACAACGTGAAAACGGCGTTTTCTAATTTATCCACTTTGGCCGGAGTTTTTAGAAATAATCGTTTTCTGTGATAAAAACTGGGTTTTCGTGTAAATGAGAGGCCAAACCGCAGGGAAATATCTGCGTTTTCCCAATCAGCTTTTAAAAAACGGCATTTTTTGTTTTCACTGCCCATCATGCATTTAAATGCATTCTGCATGACTCACCCGTTAGCGGCCTTTTACACAGAAACATTTTTAAATGTTTAAGTTAAAATCAGGTAAACTCTTTTAAAAATGTATCTTGAGACCTTGCGTTTTTGATTTTCACCGCCCTGCATCGTGCATTTCGCAGATTTAAACCCGAACATTCTGAGTGAACAACCCTTTGGAATGTACTATATTTGACTACGTACAGTAGACACACGGTGAGGTAGTTTGCTAGTTTTGGAACAGTTTGTGTGTTTGTGTGTCGTAGGACCAAACGTGTGATATTGAGAGATCAGTTTGATATTTTTCTTCTGCAGTAGATGGTGAATATGTAGGATGCTGGATATTGTATGTGTAGGAGTTTATTCCCAAGCTGTTCGGTGATATGTGCGAGTACTTGCCTGTTGAAATGCAGAGCCTTGAAATTCCGAGGGCACACGTTTCCTAGATGATTAGCGTGCTTCACGCTAGCAATCTCCAACAAAAATTTTGACATTTTTTTCCCAGGGATAGGTACTTTCCATAGCAATTTAAAAGAAATTAATTAGTCAAACAGACATGTTGAAACACCGCTGAGAATCTAAAGATAATTATTGGGCACATGGCATTAAAATCAAATAATCATCAGTAACCATATTTATACTACAGGGCCATTGAATGCTTGAATCTGATTGGCTGACGAACGTTCTAGAGGTGTGCATTATTTTCAGGGAAATGCACGGCAAACGTAGTTCCAGGCAGCTTTTGACCGCAGTACATGTCTATATCACTTCGCCACACATTTCAGTTATTTCAAGGGTCCTTACAGCCCAAAACGGCAAAATAACCAAAAGCTACAGTGACACTGGCAAAACTAATACATACGGTAAACAACAGGATAAAAACGACAGATTATGTCCATGTTTTTTCCACAATATTACGTTTTATTATGTACGGAAAGCACATGCTCTATTTCTCTCGCTCTCTGTCACTCACAGACGCACACACATACAGTTAGCACTCACGCTAATGTTGTTAGCGCATCTCTGACGATAAACAACTTAAAAACGACATGACAGTTCTCACAAGCGAGGTAACAACGGCGTGGTCTTGAAGAAAATGAACTTAAAGTTTAACTGTCAGTAGAGACGATGCTGCCAGTCACCTTTGAGCAGGGCTGCCAACTTTTGAGTTCAGCTTGGAGTGAGAACTCCCACAGCAGTGTCTTTAGGGGGGTCCGGGGGCATGCTCCCCCGTAAGAAAATTTTGTACATTTTACAGTTAAATTCATCTATCTGGTGTACTTTGAGAGTTCACAATTCAGAGCTCCAATACAGTTTCAGTGTGAAAACTAAACAAAGAAAAAAGCTGGTGAATTGACTTGATCTTGAGGTTTAAAGGGGACTAAATCCTTTTATTAGTTGTGATATAGTGTCTCAGTCTAAATTAGAATAAAAATAATTTGAAAAAAATAATAATGATAATAATAATTTTATAGTATTATTCCAACGACAGTTATATTGGAAAACAATTCTGTAAAGTAAATAAAAATTAGTATTTCGCCAGTATGTTATTTTCTCTTATTCTACAGAAGGGAAATTACAATACTTTTGTTGTAATTTCTACACTAACAAGCAGGGCCTAAAACTTTTTGCCATATCTGCCATTTTATTCATGATACAAACAAATTTTTTTGGTGATTTGAGAGAATTTACCAGCCATACATTTATTTATTTTTCTGGCAATGAAACTGTTTTTGCAGTAAAAAAGAAAATAATAAATAAAAATAATAAATTGAAAATTAGAACTAAACACTGCATTTTAATCATGCTACACACATTAAAAATTTCATCTGACTTCAGCATTGTGAAATTATTTGTTATTTTTTAATATATTTATAAAAATGTCATACTGTTTTTATCTTAAAATGATGTAAAATAACTGCTGCAAAACTATTTACTTTTCTTGTTGTGGTAAAAAGTTATGTGCAGTAAAAGAATTCTAGATTTAGTCATTATAAATAATTGCAACTGCATTTAAAACAATATATATTTTGACACTTAAATTCAAATATTTTTCTGTAGTCTGCTGTTCTGAGAAATTATATTTTTCTCATATTCGAAAATGAATCCTTCATTCATGAGGGATTTATCACTCCCGAAATGCTGCTTCTTGTACCGGGTATACAGCTGTTAGCAGGACAAAAAACAAAACTTTTATTCAAATTCTAAACGGATTATACGTAGCCTTGGAGTGCGCAATAGCCCTTCATTGATAATCACTAAAACGTGTCGCTTCATTTAATCGCAAAAGTCCTTTTATTATCAATGAACCGCTTATTTACAGTGAGAGTCCACAAGTGCAATCTGGCGTTTAGAGGTGAGTGAATTCAGAACGCAATGTAGCCAATCACAGGCGTTCTAGATCAACATAAATGTCTGTGATTGGCTACATTGCTCAGCGCTACAAAAACACGTTGTCTTTTGGCGATTTCCAGAGCACAAACACAAATACGCACTGGAGCTTTTGCCAAATCTGTTTAGCCAATATCTTATTATTACAGTTTTAACTGAAGGTGCTTTTGACTGCGTGAGAAAATGGATGTGTGGCGTGAGAGCGTGTGAAAAGTGTCAATTGCGTGAGTCTCACGCTGAATGCGTGAGAGTTGGCAGCCCTGCCTTTGAGAGACACACAGACTTGAGAGAGGTAATTTACGATCTTAATCTCTCTCCCCCCTCTCTTGCTGTCCATCTGCTTGTCTGTCGGTCTGTCTAAACTTCATTATTAACTGCATTAGTTTGCTATCAACGGCTCAAGCGTCGTTACTAGGTCTAAAATGACGTTTTGGAACTAGCAACGAAGCTATTGGATGAGCTGCGTAAGAAATTAATCCTACTCACAATAGCGTTTTAAGGATAAAAACCGGACGAATGTCTTGAAATATATCATCTGATCGATGTCTTGGGGTGTGGTAACTGTAAGCGGAATAATTGACTTCGGGCCGTATAATTCTGCGAAAATAATGCACACCCAATTTAATTTTTCAGTTAAAAAACTAAACAAAAAAAGAATGTAATCTGTATTTTTAGTTTTTTTCACAAGGAGTCATCAATTGGCCATATTGGCGCGGCATTGAAAGTAAACTGCCACTAAACCGAACGAAATTCGTATATTTTGCTGATTATTGCTGCTGAAAATGTTCAATTATTGTCACGTTTTGGGCTGTACTAATCAGTCGGACCGGGGAAGACATTTGGAGTATAGACTGCCAAACAAATCAAGGAGAAGAGTGCAAAAAACTGAGGAACAAAAGGCGTTTGTGGTTGGCCAAACTGAACCAGGATTTCCAGGGCAAGAATCTTGACAACAATTATGTTAGTTCTTGTCATTTCTGCTCAGGTAGGTGAAATATAAGGCTAATATTTTAATTCATACTGCTTGTATGTATCTTTACCACCTATTAACTTTAGTTTGTCACAATTATTGCACCCTTTCCTGCTTATTAAGTGCTTACTATATGATTTAGCAGCTTCCACACGGTTTTCCCATGGTTTAGACAGCATAAATGATCAAAACAACAAATTCAGTAGTACATTATCCGTGCAATCCATGCTGTTTACTTCCGAGGATCGCCAATATGGCTGCACATCCAGGTGACAACTGACCAAATCGTGATAGATTAGCTTAGCAACATGCTAACACAACAACCCCAAATCATCTGTGGCCTATGTAGCTCACTAGGCTTTGAAACCAAGCTACACAGAGTGAAAATAAGTAAACACGACACGTTTTTTTCCAGTTTTATTCAGTTTATTTCTGTAACTGCATGTCATAATTCATAATTCAAAACTCCCTGTTGATGCATTCAAAAACAATACAGTATCTTCATACATATCAAGAGCAACAATTAAAAACCTGTACATCTGTGTTCAAGGTGTCCCCTCATGGACTGCTATTTACACACTCAGCATCTTCCCTGCAGAGGACGCCACTAAAATAACGGCTACTCGAGGTCTCGCGTCAGACCCGGCAGGTAAAAATCTGCAACACACTGCTGCCTGCTTCCTCATTCTTTTTTCTTGAGAGTCCCGTCTACACTAAGTCAAAATGAAGGAGAGGACGCTTATGCTATAAAGGAAGTACAACCTTTACACAGGAGCTGACAGAATAATTTTTTTTTAGCCCTATCTGAACACTTGTTTTAACTGCTTTCCGCTGGCTTGCGAGTGGTGACCTCCGTATGCACTGAATGGGGGAAAGCAAAACAGCAACTGCAGCCAGCCAGTTGGAGGATCAGCACCAATGGAGAAAAAGAGATTGCAAGAATTCAGACTGGGCGGCTGCCTCAGAGAGGTTCTCTACTGGTGCAGCGGTAACTTCCTTTATACGACAGAATGTCCTCTGCTTTCATTATCTTGGGCCGAGCTGTCTGGCACACAGGGGTGTAAAAAGCATTGAGAGATTATACTGAAGTATGGGTAAGGTGTCAAAGGTTTACAGCATATAGTCAAAAATTAAATGTGAACATACAAAAGTTTGCACATGTAATTGTACTTAGTATTTAAAAGTAAACTTCTAAGCTTTGGAAATAGACAAGATATGAAAGCGAGTTGAAATCACAAGACAGTGGAGATTTTCTCACTGAGTAAGTGTTGGGGAGTAAGTAGTTATATGTAACAGCGTTATGTAATTTAATTACACAAATGTAACTGTAATCTGTTACAGTTACTGAGAAAATATGTAATTAAATTACAGTTACTTATGAAAATATTAACGGTTACAGTCTGAATATTCTATTCTAATATTTGTGACCCTGGACCACAAAACCAGTTATAAGGGTAATTTTTTGAAATTGAGATTTATACATCATCTGAAAATAAAGCTATCCATTGATGTGTTGTTTGTTAGGATAGGACACTATTGGGTCAAGATCAGATGAAAATCTGGAATCTGAGGGTGCAAAAATTTTGAAATATTGAGAAAATTGCCTTTAAAGTTGTCCAATGTTCTTAGCAATGCATATTACTTATAAAAAATTAAGTTTTGATATATTTACGGTAGAAAATTAACAAAATATCTTTATGTAACATGATGTTTTCTTAATGGAACCTAATGTTTACTTGATATCCTATTGATTTTTGGCATAAAAGAAATATCTATTCAATGTATTTTTGGCTATTGCTACAAATATACCATGCAAATATACTGTGCTACTCAAGACTGGTTTTGTGGTCCAGGGTTACATTTACTATTTCTTGTTATGATTTTAAATCAGTATTTAACATCAGAACCATCTCAAACGAGTAAAAAGAGGTGCTACAGTCTGATTTTTTGGTGGCTGTGCTTTAAAATAAAAAATATTATAATCTTAATTCAAGAGATCTGACAGAAATCACAGTGTGACAGTGTTGAGTACTACTGTAAGGTTAACCCTGTCTGGTTAAAATGGTTGAAAGTAGGGATGCACCGATCTGTATCGGCCGATCACTTGCGCGTTTTGTCAGTAAAGCCGGTTCTGTAATCAGCGGTAAATGCCATCAGGTGCGTGATTTCACGTTGAGCCGTATATACTACACACAGCTGTTGTTCACTGACGAGCTGCGCACATTCACACTGATAATGAACATTGATTTGCGCAGCTCGTCAGTGAACAACGGCTGTGTGTAGTATATACGGCTCAACGTGAAATCACGCACCTGATGGCATTTACCGCTGATTACAGAACCGGCTTTACTGACAAAACGCGCAAGCATGATCGGCCGATTCGTATCAGTGCATCCCTAGTTGAAAGTAATTAACAGTTAAAAACATTTGTTAGAAATTTAGAAAAGTAATCAAATGTAATCAGTTAGATTACTTTAATAAAGTAACTGAAGTTACACTACATATTACATTTTAAATAGGGTAGCTTGTAATCTGTAACCTATTACATTTCCAATGTAACCTTCCCAACAACTAATAATTTGTGCAGAACAACTTGTGTAATCATAATTTTCTTAATGTTCTGGCAATAAGACTATGACACAATTTAGAAACACAAAACCAGTCTTAAGTAGCACGGGTATATTTGTAGCAATAGCCAAAAATACATTGTATGGGTCAAAATTACAATTTTTTCTTTTATGCCAAAAATCATTAGGATATTAAGTAATGTTCCATGACAATACTTTGTAAAGTTCCTATTGTAAATATATCAAAACTTAATTTTTGATTAGTAATATGCAATTGCCAAGAACTTGCACCCCCAGATTCCAGATTTTCAAATAGTTGTATCTCTGCAAAAATATTGCTTTCAGATGTATGAATGTACCCTTATGACTGATTTTGTGGTCCAGGGTCACATTTCAACATTCAGGTTTTTGTTATGATAGCCAGTGATTTTTTTTTTTTTACAGATGTAAATTAAACTGTACAGAGTAATAAAAATATGACTTACTAAATTCAGTTTCAAATAATACTCCTAGTAATGAGCTACAATCACTCAAGTACTTTACACCCCTGCTGCCTTCTATCCTATATTTCTAGAATATAGATATAAAACATCTCCTTTTCTTTCGTCTTTACAAATAAGTGTTTGTTCTGTACAATGGCTGACTCCTTACAAGGCCAACATAGCAAATTCAAGTTGAAAATTCAAAGCTGAAACACTCTGTTTGTGTTTTGACATTTCAAAAGCGTCAAACTCAGAGGGCCAAACGCCCATCTGGATTTCTCTCGGTCGAGGGAAAGAGTATGACATCATTGATTAGCATTTAAATGGCACATTTGAACTGATAGGAACCTTGCAGACATTATTATAAAAAACATTGCATCACTGTATTCATATATCGGTTGGCTCAGAGTATGGCTCGCCCTTGAGACTACATCTCTGACTACTGAACATCTAAGGGTCTAAACTGTCTCCGGTACAAGGAAACCTATACGGGGCGGGACAAATGTTCGGTGGGCATGCTAATTGTCATTTTTGTGGACTACATAGATGTGGTCTTTGTGTCTCTAAATCTCACTTTTATATGTTGTTGAAGACGTCATGGAGAGGGATATAAAAGAGGACCAATGTGCAAAAACCACAGTGGGCACTAGGGGGCAATCAAGCTGTCAGATCAGATGCCACAATTTGAATAATTTGAAACAGATGTTTTATAAAAGATTTCGATTAGCCTCCTGGGCTGTGGAATACAGTATCATGCCATAGGGACTTTTTAATTTCATCGTAAGGGCCAGTGCTTATTAAAACTAGTATACTCACTACAGACATGCAAGATTGAATTCTAAGAATCATTTTATATATCAAGCTTCTCGTCAAGCCAGTGGGCACCTCGGTTTAAAATGCTGCACGTGTCTCAGGATAACTCGACAGTGCTGTATATTTCTGATATGTGAGACTTTGGGGGAATCGAGAATAAAAAAACAAAAATACAAAGATATGTCCAGGGTCTATAATTATGTACAATAAGCTTGTTTTCTCTCTGCTACAGTAAGGGAAATGCTACAGTTTTAATGTTTTGGAAAACAAACTAAATCCTCCCCCTCAGAAAAATAAACCCAAACTAAACATTTACAAGGCTCATCCCAGTTTCTGTACAGTACGTGCTGATGCCAATGGGATAACCAGGTACAAAGTCAACATCAATACCCAGGCTGGTTGAGGATTCTGAGAGCAGTGAACTTCAGATGACACCTCAGATGTACAGCTGAACGCTGTTAATACTCATGTAAGAGCCCTGATTTAAAGTATCACGTTTCCGAATTGCTAAATGCTTACAGGCCGCGTATGGCAACAGAACTCGAATGTGATCTTCTATGTAAGCATTTATTGATATGTTACAGCACAGTAAAGATCTCCAGTGATAAATTAAAACACATTGGTTGCATTTTTTATAAATATAAATAAATTCAAATTTACTTGATAAAATGCTATATTTAAAAAAAAAATAATAATCAAATAGGGATGCATTTCATTCGAATTAATTTATCATAGCCGATTTTACTGTGCATATTTCTATCACTTAGCTTTTCGATGAGCTTGCCTAGAGCTTTGCTTGGTATGACACAAAACAGAAAGAGATAGCACTTATTGCTCAGACAGTTCTGAGGTAAAGATCAATGCATAAGCTGGTGGTACAGCATGTCTGATTATCACCGGATCTCCTTTAAATTTTCGGTTTCGATTCACCAACCTGCCTGTGTATTTTAACAGTACACAAAATTACGAATCTCATATCTTAGGTAGAAAAATCCTACCGCAATTTTTGATCAGTAAGTCTTACAAAATGCATAGAAGACCTGTATCAAAATGCCCTTTTTTCTTCTTCTTGGTTTTTTTGTTTTGTCTCATTTTTTTTTTCTTTTTGTCTCCTGAAATGAAGATTCCGCATGATGCTCGATGCTGATTGGTGGAGGGCTCGGGGATGAGGACCGAACAGGCCTTCGTTTTCTCATTTTCGTGTGTTCTCAGAAATGTCGAGGGCAATGAAATGGGTCTGAAATATTGAATCGGAAAGCATACAAACGCAAAAAAGTATCACAATGGGAAAAAATCAAAACTTTGGGTCCTGATTTTGAGCTTGAGGGAAGTCTATGTCTCGTATAAAGGAATATCGCATGAGGCACTTGTAATGGCTCTCTTTCACTTTGACTCACTTAGCTGAAGTTTCGCAGAGCGTGTGCAGAATATTTTCCCCAACTCGTGAACCAAGTCTTGCAAAGATATAGATGTTAAAGAGGCAGAACAGTATTGTGTTGCACACTTTCTACTATGCTACGTCTTATGTTCTTTTACTTGTATTTGTTTCTCTTTTTTTTTTTGGTAAACACTGGCTAAAGAAGCAGAAGGCACCTGGAGAGGTTTGATACGGCTCACTGGCCTTATAATAAAACTTTAGTTCTGTTTTCTTCCTTCCCCCCTCTTTCAACAGCAAGACCACCGCGCACAGAGCAGGGGAGGGGTTACAGTCCAGTCACAAACAGCAAGCAGCTAATAAAATCTCTTTAATTGCTTAGTCCTGCTCCTAAAGAACTGTTTTCAATCTAGTTTACCTTCAGAAATGTAGCTCTTCAGGGGCACGACTGAGCAACCGTGTCTTAAATAAATCTTCTTTTTTATAATAGAATTTTTGTTGCATTCTTACGAAAATAAATGGAATAATATGCAAAATAAAAATGTCAAACGATATGAAAAAAGACATGCTATGAAGGACATCATGAATCATAGACGCGTACTAACTGACCTTGCAGTTACTTTCATGCTAGCCACACCATAATGGCAGCATTTGCTCATTTTCTCTCCTTGGCCACTGGATGGCGATAAAATCAAGTGTTGATCAGCCTGGATGAAAGATCTACACAGCATCTGAATGATACCAATACCATAACTCTAGTAATATATAGATATGGATTTGAGACGGAAGAGGGACAGATGGGATGATGGTGGGGTACCGAAAACCACAGATATAAAGACAGAGCTGAAGAGGCTGGATGAGACAGACTCGTGCATGTGTGTGTGTATATGTGTGTGTGAAAGAGACAGAGAAGAGAAGAGAAAGTTAAAGGGATAGTTTACCCTCCAAAAATGTAAAAATGTGTCATCATTTGTGTTAGCAACACTCAAGTTGTTCCAAACCTGTATGACTATTTTCTCCCATGAAATACAAAAGTTTTACGTTTCAAAAAGGTTGCAAAAGCATCAGAAAAGTTCATTTGAATCATAAAATAACCAAATTACTTTTAAATGTTAAAAGTCAATATGATATGTGATTGTGTAAAGAACAGACCAAGATCTCAGTTATTAGGGATAGTCCCAAAAATGAAAATGCTGTCATCATTTACTCACCTTCATGTCATTTTAAACAGCATACATTTCTTTTCTTCGTTTTGGGTCCCACAGAAGAAAGAAAGTCACCTTTTAAGGTGCAATCACAATAACATTAATAAAAAGTTGCATGCAAAAAAGCTATATTGTCAATAGTGTAGCTTTGTATGAACCACAGCTCACACAAAATTTACTTTTAAACCAAGACGGTTTCTGTTGGTTAATGCATCAAATGTGCACGACCAACTTAAGTCGTTGCAAAATACACAGAGAAATCTTTCAGTCTCCCCTGAAATTCCAGAACCTATTAAAATGACTGGACAATGGTAAATAGGACAGCACCTTTTCTGCTCTTGCTCTATCATGACATTTCATGAGAGAAGTAGCAAAGATTCATAAAGATTCCTTTTTTTTAATCACTTGATTAGATTCAAAAAAATTTAATTGGACTGAACTAGTTTCTGTTTGTCACACAGCTATAATATGTCTTCAGAAGACTTTGTATAAACCATTTGTGGTGCTTTTGCATCTTTTTGGAAACGTAAAAGCTTCAGTACCTATTAATTCACGTGAAAGTGTGCACTTTAGTTGACACCGATAGCCCTGCTGCGCTATGGACGACCCGAGTTCGAATCCCGGCTCGAGGACCTTTCTCAATCCCTCTCTCCTCTCTCTCTCTCCAACTTTACTAATAATAAAAGGCAAAAACGGCAAAACTAAATCTTTAAGAAAAAAAAAAAGTGCACTTTAAAATAAATTCTTATAGTCATACTGAATTGGAACATCATGAGGTTGCATTTTGAGGTGAACTATCCCTTTAAGGAGATAGCATTAGGACCACAGTCCTCCCTTATTCTGGCTCAGCCTTTTCCCCTCTAAAACCTGAGAGAGTTTGTGAGGGCTGGGGACTAGCCAGGGTCCCGGGGCTGTTGTCGGAGATCCAGGAGCCTGTAGAGGGCTGATGGCATCCAGGGGCCACTGAGTCCCCGAGAATGCGATGCTGGCTGCAGACACACTGACTTCGGAGAAGCTGTGAGTCGATTCTGCAGCCGACCCATCATCGTCATTGTCCAAAGGCATGAGGAAGGAGAAAGGTGTGCGCTGTGTGCCCTCCGTTGTGCTGGTTCTGTTGTGATCCCTCTTTTCTCTTCTTAAACTCGCTTTCTCTTTCTCTTGATGTGTTGGGAGACCGTTCTCTCTCTCTGAACTTACATCCTTCGCTTTTCGTCTTTTCTCTCCAATGGTATTACTTTTTTGCCTTCCTCGTCGTCGTTCCTCTTCTCCCTTTCTTTCTCCCCGTTTGTCGACTTCTTTCTCTTCTCTCCGTGGCCCCTCTTGGCTCCTCAGTGTGCCGGGTAAACTCCGTGAACGCGTTTGTTGCTCTCTCCTTCTTCCTGCCGACCGAGAGCTACCAGCTGTACTAACGTCCTCCGCCCAGCCCTGCTTGCTTTCCTCCGCTCCTCTTCCTCTGCTCCTTCCCCCTGATTCCTTCTTTTCCTTCCCCCTCCTCTCTCTCCTCTCTTGTCCACTGTCATCCACCCTCCTCGGAGAAGAGCGATCTACTGTAGCCACACGTGGCTCCTCAGAGAAGAGGGAGGAGGGGGAAACGGCTCCAGCTTCACGGTCTGAGAAGAAGAAATAGAATTGAATGATTAAATATTATCTACAAAAAAGTACAAACGAAGGTATCAGATAAGGGTTGGGTGATGGAGAAGTGAGTGGATGAATGAGAGCAGAACCATGTGATGTACCAATGACTGTTCAATCTGTGATGGAGGCGGTGGGCGAGAAATGCGTTTGCTGCTTTTCTGAATGCTTGAGTAAACTATATTATCAGTGAAACAATGGCATTAGCATTTTGTTGCATTAAAAAACCCTAATTATTATGGCAGGGAATTGCCGGTACCTGTTCTTTAGGGTTACCTAAAGTACCTCTCAAATCAATATTTGGATGACTTTGGGAATCTCTGCAATGGTTGAAGTTCATAATTTAAAGGGATAGTTCACCCAAAAATGAAAATTAACCCATGATTTACTCACCCTCAAGCCATCATAGGTGTATATGACTTTCTTCTTTCAGATGAATACAGTTGTAGATATATTAAAAATGCCCTGCCCAAGCTTTATAATTCAACCAATACAAAATGAGGATTGGTAAATAAAAATGTTAAAGGTTGTCAATATAATCCAAAAGGAGACTGGTTTTCCTTTGCTGTGTACAAAACTTGGTTCTTGCAAGACTAGCATATTCTCACAAGAGCTTGCGCTACGCCTACGTCCTACATCATCCGCTGGAACGCCACTTTCGTGAACGTGTACGACAGTTAGCGGAAGCTAGAGATTACAGCAGGGCTCGACATTAACGCTTGTCCAGGACAAGTGGATTTTGTGAATGGGCAAGTGAAGGAGAATTTTACTTGTCCGACCGGACAATTAACCTAATTAAAACATCAATAACAAACAATAACTAGCGCAGCACCGAAACTTTGGTGAGAATGATTCTGATTGTATTACTTACAGTGTAAACGGTGATTGAAAACGGACAGTGTCAAGTATCAAGCTCGTGCAGCCTATCTGAATCACGGACATTTTTAAACTAATAGGCGCAACAGCATGCACAAAGAAACAAACATACTGCGGTAGAAAAAAAAGATAAATATTGTTAACATAAACATATTATATAGGTAAGCACCATTACGATTGCAAACGTGACATTGATTTTATACAACAGTAGTTCAATAAACTAGTAGTTAATATTAACTGACTTACATTTTAGACACATCACTGACCGTTTTTGTTAACGAAATAGTTATAAGTAAAGCTACAGCAGAACAGTCGCGAATCTGAGAAACACACAGCGGTGTTTCAATACTGAATGATTTAGCATTTAATTTAATGAATGGGGTGAGTCAGTGAACGAACTGGTTGAATCCGTCTATGGTTGAAGCCGTGACTCATTCATTAAGACAGTGACTTACTGCCACCTATTGGTGGTTCGGTTTCATTTTTAAAAGTACTGCATTTATCAACATGTATCAACATTTTAGATTTATATGTTAAAAAAAGTACAACATTAATCTTTTAATAATTAAATAAATAATTAACAACATTATTTATGTATTTGCAATTTTACTGTGTAAATTAATTTTTTTTGGAACCTCTTATCTTCATTAAACAGTCTAACCATACAGAGTCTAATTATTCTAATTGAATGATAAAATTTCAGAATTTAATGTAAATGATGACGCATTTATTAAGGTTAGGAAAATAAAGTTAAAAAGTGTCCTAAAAATCAATTTAAGGCAAATATCACAAATATTCTGATTAAAGTAAGACCTTATAGAGCAGTGATGAGACTATTGCTTCAGAATAGTTTAATTTACAGCAAAAAAAGGCTCTTTTTTGCCTCGGACAAGTACATTTTTTACTCAGACAAGTAAATGTCTGATTTACTTGTCCGAAGGACAATCACATGTCAAAGCTTAATGTCAAGCCCTTTTACAGTTTATTAAGTTTTAAATAGGACATTTTTTCCTACATAAACACATCAATTCACTTCAGAAGGCCTTTATTACCTCCTGGAGCTGTGTTGAGAACTTTTCATAATGGATAGATGCACTTTATTGACTTCAAAACCTCAACACTAGGGCTGGGAATCGATTCCAAATTTTGAAATCAATCCCATCAAGGGGTCCGCTGAATGTCGCTTCACGAAAATAAACTGAATGAAAACAAGTCGGTACGGACCTTGTCAGAGTTTGAGGATGCAGCCTTCCGTTTGAGAAGCACCCATTAATTTGCCTCTTGATCGCTAATAGTGATTAGAAGTCTGATTCGTTTCCACGAAAAGGTTAGTTCGGATAGATTGTTTTAATGAACCAGTTCAAAAAATGATTCAGAACTGGTTTATGTTATGCAGAAAGCACAATATCAGTGGCCGAGAGCGCAACTGATTGACAGATAAACCACAAGCTTTTATAGCAGTGTTATTGGTAATGTTCTGGTTATTTTGTTTCAGTATACAGTTTTATTTCGTGCAAAGCATACTGTTAAAGTAAACATCATGTAGCTAAACTGTGCACATGTATTTTAGACACTTCATGTCTTGTTTTATTCATGCAATAAATGTATGTCCACTGCTGAGCTGTGGACTATGACTAATTTCATTGGCAATGCAGACAAAATTACAATTTAAAATCAGTCAAAGCTACAAAAACGTAACATACTTTATACAAATTAAGCTTCATATTATGAGAAGGCTAATTTCTATGATTTATATCCTGCAGTCATTGCGAAATTAGGTTCCTCCAATCTAAAAAACAAGAATCAAAAGAGAATCGAAAAAACAGTGTGGAATCACTGAAAATTTTGGAATTGAACAGCCCTACTCAACACCCATTCACTGGCATTATAAAGCTTGGAAAAGCCAGGATGTTTTTTTTAATATAACTCTGATTTTTTTGTCTCAAAGAATAAAGTTATATACACCTATAATGGATTGAGGGTGAGTAAATCATGGGGTAATTTTCATTTTTGGGTAAACCATCGCTTTTAACAGGAAAAATGGGCTGTAGTACAACAAAAGCGTTATGCCCATTCACACTGAAAAGAAAAACAGCACATTTAGTTAAGAAAATAATTCACTATAAATCTGCTGTTAGGTGAATTTTTTTAAAAACTTCACTCACTCACACACATACATAAAAAAAAAACATGACAACCCTAGTTACAGGAAACAGATGAAGCTGAATGTAGAAGGGAGTATGAGAACTGTGAAATCACAAAGTGAACATTAAGAAAGACAAAATGACAACCAACAGGAACAGTTACCAACCGCGTGTTTTCTGTCCGGCCGATGACATAGAAGCAAGGCTCGCCCTGCTTCGAATTAGTCATACAAAGAGATAAGCTGGAAAGCTCCACTGGAGGAGAGTTCAAGAAAGAGAAAGAGAGCCAAAGTATGAAGTAGTGAAAGACAGTAAGAGAAAGAAGTAAATAAAGAGAAAAATTCCAATGCAGACAAAAAGTATAGGTAAAAAGCTTTAGTTAGGCAATAGAGGATTGAACGTATATCCAGAATTCTTTTGGAAAAGCTTGAATGTCTGTCATCCACCAAGTTTTAATGGACAGAGTATCACTTCAACATATGAGTGCCTATCTTATCTTCAATATCTTCTTACCCGCCCATGGCCCTGACTAGTAGAATCAGATCTACACACGTAAACCTCGCAACTATCAGAGGGATTCAGAACTTTTGGTAAATATTTTGGCGTTTTTTCAATCTTTACTCTTATTAAAACCTACATTTCTTAAACTTATACATTACTCTGTCTCCCCTCACCGTAATCTGGTACGTATCCATTGCCTTTCTTCAGTACGAGATGTATCCGGGCTCCTCCCTTTCGGATCTGCTCCACGGCCTGGCTGTGTGTCATCCCAGCTGTGCTGTCTCCGTTAATCTCCACGAGCTGATCACTCACCTGCAATATGAGTCGGCAAAACCCTCTGTGACTCAGCGTAATGTCAACAACAGACCCTAATCCCAGCATGCCTCAGCATTATCTTCACAACATGACCCAGTACCGCTCACTTTCATACTTTCAAACATCCCTGATAGAATCAAGTGAAATGATGTATCAACTGGTGTCCCAATAAAATGTATTTAGTGCATGTGTGGTAGTTTGTGTGTGTGTGTGTGTGTGTGTGTGTAAACCAGGGGTAGGCAAGTTTGTTCCTAGAGAGCTGCTGTCCTGCAGAGTTCAGCTCCAACCCTGAAAAAAACTCACCTGCCTATAGCTTTCGAAATCCTGAAAACACTGATTAACTTGTTCGGGTGTGTTTGATTAGGGTTGGAGTTAAACTCTGCAGGACCAGCGGCACTCTAGGACTGAACTTGCCTACCCCTGGTGTAAACTAACCTGTATTTTCTGACTGCGTGATGCCGGTCCACCCTCCATCAGACCGAGCACATACAGACCCATGTTATACTCGCTTCCACCTCGCAAACTAAAACCAAAACCTGTTGGCCCCCTCTCAAGATCAACATTATAATACTGGGAATCCTGGAGAGAGAGAAATATTTTCATAAACCTTATGTCAGGGATCCTCAAATCTGGCCCACGAGATTCACTTTCCTGCAGAGTTTAGCTCTAACCCTAATCAAACACACCAGCATGCTAATCAGTTTTTTTAAGATCATTGGAAAATCACAGGTAGGTGAGTTTGATCAGGGTTGGAGCTAAACTCTTCAGTGCATTGGCCCTCCAGGGCAAGATTTGGGGAACCATGCTGTATGTGGTGTAGGGCAGGGGTTCTCAACTCTGGCCCGCAGGATCCATTTTCCGGCAGATTTCAGCTCCATCCCTAATCAAACAGACCTGAAAATGTTAATCAAGGTCTTTAGGATCACTAGAAAGTTACAGGCAGGTGAGTTTGATCAAGGTTGGAGCTGAACTCTGTAAGGGAAAACCCCTGGTGTAGGGTATGAAATACTGGAAAGTTGCAGATAACATGCTACACTCCAACTATTTTAAAGTGCATGCTTTCCCTACACATTCGTATGAAGCCTAAAGTTTTGAGGTTGATGTTTAAAAAAAAGTCTATGGAATAAAATGCCTCCACAACCCATGTAAATGTGTATGTGGCACTTCTATATGCGTGTAGGTGAGATGTAGTCTCACCTTTTGCTTGGCTCGATGCCCTTTTCTTAACCGGCTCTCAGCATCAAAGTCAGGGTACTCAGGCAGATTATTGTCTGACAAAAAAATACACACCTTATTAACACTTATTTACAGTCTTTACATGAGCACCCTCTTGTGGAAACTGTTGAAAATAGACCACAAGGTTTAGCAGAAACACATTATTTCAGAATATAATAAATAAAATATGACAAAAAAATGTGACAAATAAAAATTATGTAATTGACTGAATTATTTAATATTTACTAATAATTACTACATAATTACTACTTAATTGGGGCGTATTAAAAATCAGTCTCAGCCAATGAATGAATGAATAAATTGTTCATAAATAGTATTAATATTAATAATAAACTTTTTTTACAGCAACATTCTCAAGGAACTTTACAAAACAAATACCAAAATGCAAAATACGGGCCATTTTACAGAATAAAATCCAAAGAGCTGAAAACATCTTGAAAAAATGTGTCTTTTTCCAAATAATTTGTATATATAATCAGAGGACACTGGATATTATACATCTGTATATATACATATATACATATATATACATATATATATATATATATATATATATATATATATATATGTATATATACAGATGTATAATATCCAGTGTCCTCTCTTCAAGTCACCACAGGCCAGCACAGCTGTCACTTTTGCCTTCCGACCACGTCCTCTGAGATTTTTCAAAGTGCGGAATGTCTTGTATTTTTTTAATAATACTTTGCACTGTAGCCACTGGAACTTTAAAACATTTAGATATAGTCTAAATATAACAGCAGAGCTTCTGTTTTTCACCTGTTGAGCTGATTAAAAGCTGTTCCCAATGAATCAGGGTTATTAGGATGCTTTAGAACAGCTTGGACTATTTGGAATGGTATAGAACTTTGGATTTTCCCATAGACTGTGACATTTTGCAAAGGGAATGAATCATTTTGGACATGCCATTTGGGGCTTGACATATATATCTCAGAGGTAAATCAATAACAATGACATTTTTAATAATATTTCAAGTGTAATTTTTCGAGATTTGTTGTTTTTGGAATCTTTGAATTTTTATTCTTTGTAAAAGGCAAAAAGTAGATCATACTGATTTCAAAGTTAAGGATTCATTAGTTTGAATATACATTGAACCTAAAACTATCATAACATCTTAGTTGATAATTCAGTATACTTAATTTTTGACAAAACATTGGTAGTGTTTCGGTAGTGACCCCACATTTTCGGTAGTGACAGTAATGCTTTGGTAGCGACCACTAACTAAAACATACTAAAATGCTAAAAAAAAATTGCATAACTGTACTAAAATGTAGTTTTTTTTCTTCCAAACAAAGGATGATGTGTTCGATTTTGTTACTAACAATGACATATTTTGGTCGTGACGTGGTTTCGGTACTGACATTTTTATAGAATAACACCCCAAAAAAATAAGATGTCACTACTGAAACGCCACCAAATGTTTCGGTAATGACAATTTTAGATACTTTTGAACCTAGCTCAAAGATGCTAATCAGTACATGGTTACTTATCACAGTTCAGAACAGAGGTACACATATAAAAACTAAACGTTATGGAATAACTCCCAAAAAAGTGTGCTTAATTGGGGCGTATTAAAAATCAGTCTCAGCCAATAGACTAAAACATACACTGTTTTGGTAGTGACAGGACAAATACGGGACACTTTTTTTTTTTTACATAAATGTTCATCATTTACAAAGAAAATACAAAATATTTTTTTGGAGCTTCACTTTTTAAAATAATCAAAAAGATACTTTTCAAAACAACAATGGAAAAAAATACAACAATTAATTCAATATCATTTTCATAAGTTGAAGGCGTTAGGGTTCGGGACAGCCACCTCCCAATTGAAAGTACCCTTTTAAATGTGTTTTTTTGGTTGTGGAACAGTAGTTTGCACCAATTCTGTAGAATGTCCCATATACTCAAATTCTGAAAGATCATGTGACACTGACGACTGGAGTAATGGCTGCTGAAAATCCAGCTTTGCCATCAAAGGAATACATTTTTTTAATTTAAAATGTTAAAATTAAAACAGTTATTCTTAGTTGTGTTACTGCACAATATTATTGTTTTTACTGTATTTTTAATAAAATAATTGCAGCCTTGATGAGCATTAATGGATTTCATGAAAGACATGCAATATAATTTAAAAAAAGTGAATTAAGAGCATTAAATGAGTGCAGTGTGCTTACTAGTGTGAGAGCGTGGTATGATGGTGAGTCTGAGTGTGTTGCCAGCTCTGCGCAGTATCTGTGCGAGGTCTCTGTGAGGCAGCGTGACCACTGATCTGCCCTCCACGGCCTCCAGCTGATCCCCCGGCTGGATCTGACCACTGCGTGCTGCTGGGCTCCCCCGTCGCACCGTCACGAACCTGTGAGACACTAGAGACGAGGCTAAAGAGAAAAAAGAGACAGAAAGAAATATATATTAATAATGTCTTCCATGCAAATGAAACACAATTCTTCGTAGTTTATAATGGGTCACTAAATATATTTAGTTTTTCCATTTGGTAAAGCATGATGTGACAATACAAAGAGGCACATTTCTAAATGAACTGTGTGAATCACTGAATCAAAAGACGATTATACAGCTGACAGAACACTGCACAAATTTCTCACTTAAACTTTCATGTTTACATAACCATGGGACATTCTGGAACACAGAAGTTCCTTCATGCCAATCCCAGAGACAGCCACATGATGATTCGTTTCATTATTGAATAGATTATGTGCAAAGTCACACAATCTCAAAGCTTTAGCAGTTATATTACATCACACCTCAGTCCATGTTAAAGCTCTAAAAGAGACAGTACACCCAACAATCTCAGGCAATCGGTTTTAAAAGATGAGTAAATTCTTACTTTTTTAAGTGCTGGGCAATGATTAATCGCATCCAAAATAAAAGTTTTTGAAACCAAGTTTCCAAAACAAAAATCCTCTCAGAAAGAACAAACCTACTATAACTCACTAGAATGAACTGTTCCACCTGCTAGTTACAAGGAGGAGCCGTCTTGACATTGGAATCCTATGCATCAATCATGTTTATTCTCCACCTGTGTTTGGTTAATTATTGCCTTCTCTTCAGTTTGTTCCAAGTTTCACTCTTGTTGTCCTTTGATGGGTCTGTACTCACCCTGTATAGCCTATTGTTTGTCAAAGACGCTTTGAGTATGATGTGTTTTGTTCCGCTCCAACCTCGTCTGTCCACATTATTCGGCCTTTCACTCTTGGCCAAACAAGAGATTGCTTGCCAAGATTGTAATCTCAAAGACCTGCGTACAATTACCCTGAGCACTCGCCATCATGTTACACACAGACAGTCAATTAAAGAAAGAAGAGAGAGACATAAAACATCAGACAGCAGACTGAAATACTGCTCTGTTGCCTTTAGCATTCTGCTCCATATACATCTTTGTTGGGAGATGCTTCTGCAAGTGATGTGCAAATGAAAAGCACACAAACACACCAAATCTAGACTGACATGTAAGTTTTCAGTAAGAGAAAGACAGAAAGAGACTAAAAGGACATGATTAAGAATAGAAGAACGGGAGCATGTTTTTTCCACAGACAAGGGAAAAACATGAGCCAAAAAAAACCTTTTGAATTATGAATGTGACCATTTATGTAAGATTTAAACAAAATATTTTGCTAGTGTTTTGTGAATAAGGCCCAAACCTAATAAATAAACAAGTGAAAGTCACAGACATGTACAAATATTAAATTGAAAGAACTGTGATGAACCTATGACATACAGTGAGGGGAAAAATATTTGATCCCCTGCTGATCTTGTACATTTGCCCACTGATACAGAAATGATCAGTCTATAATTTTAATGGTAGGTTTATTTGAACAGTGAGAGACAGAATAACAACAACAACAACAACAACAACAACAAAAATCATAAAAATGCATTTCAAAAAAAGTTGTAAATTGATTTACATTTTAATGAGTGAAACAAGTATTTGATCCCCTATCAACCAGCAAGATTTCTGGCTCCCAGGTGTCTTTTATACAGGTAACAAGCTGAGATTAGGAGCACTCCCTTTAATAGAGTGCTCAGAAGCAATCAATCAATCAGATTCCAAACTCTCCACCATGGCCAAGACCATCCTGTCCAAGGATGTCAGGGACAAGTTTGTAGACCTACACAAGGCTGGAATGGGCTACAAGACCATCATCAAGCAGCTTGGTAAGAAGGTGACAACAGTTGGTCGAAATGAAAGCAAATGAAAGAAACAGAATATAACTGTCAATCTCCATCGGTCTGGGGGCTCCATGCAAGATCTCACCTCGTGGAGTTTCAGTGATCATGAGAACGGTGAGGAATCAGCCCAGAACTACACAGGAGGATCTTATTAATTATCTCAAGGCAGCTGGGACCATAGACAATAAGAAAACAATTGGTAACACTCTACGCTGTGAAGGACTGAAATCCTGCAGCTGCCACAAGGTCCCCCTGCTCAAGAAAGCACATGTACAGGCCTGTCTTAAGTTTTCCAATGAACATCTGAATGATTCAGAGGAGGAGACCTGGGTAAAAGTGTTGTGGTCAGATGAGACCCAAATTGAACTTTGTGGCATCAACTTAACTCGCCGTGTTTGGAGGAGGAGGAATGCTGCCTATGACCCCAAGAACACCATCCCCATCGTCAAACGTGGAGGTGGAAACATTATGCTTTTGGGGTGTTTTTCTGCTAAGGGGACAGGACAACATCACCGCATCAAAGGGATGATGGAAGGGCCGTCTACGTCAAATCTTGGGTGAGAACCTCCTTCACTCAGCCAGGCATTGAAAATTGGTCATGGATGGGTATTCCAGCACAACAATGACCCAAAACAAACGGCCAAGGCAACAAAGGAGTGGCTCAAGAAGAAGGTCCTGGAGTGGCCTAGCTAGTCTCCAGATCTTCATCCCATAGAAAATCTGTGGAGGGAGCTGAAGGTTTGAGTTGCCAAGCTTCAGCCTCAAAACCTTAATGACTTGGAGAAGATCTGCAAAGAGGAGTGGGACAAAATCCTTCCTAAAGACCCCCGTCTTTGTTCTCTCCACTTTAGCTCTGATGCCTTTGAGGTTTTAGTAGACCACCGCTAAAAGAGTTTAGAAATGGCCGAGACAAGAAACGCTAGATGCCATCCTGGCAGGATGTAAAGATGCCAACACTTTTTATATTGACAGAGCCAGTGAAGGAGTTTCTTTGCGTGGATTTCACTTAATATTTAGGGGCGTTTGGACGCCTCATGCGGAAAATTGATGGTATTTAGTTTAAGCCTATGCTTATATCAATTGCCACCTGTAAGCTCCTATCAGTAGCTGTGGTCACCATATCATATTTTCTGAGTTGTGTTGTGGTAAAAATAGCAACAGCTAGTGAAAGCAGCTCACCAAATGCAACCATTTCATGTCACTGAAATAATGGCGCCCACATACTCCATAATATGCATAAAATTATGTTTTTGAATGTTATATTAACCCATATAGGTCTAAAAACCTGGGGTTCCCATTAATGAAATGTTAAAAATGATTTATACTACAAACAAATACTTTTCTTTTGAACTTTCTAATCAGGCAAAAAGCATTTCCTAATCGAATGGCTTCTCAGCTCCTGTGGCATACCGTTTAGCAGGGAAGTTTGCATCTTTAGACAGAGAGACATTCTCAAACACACTCTTAGCACTGCCACTGGGCAGAATTGGCCAGCGAATCGACCTGTTTGTATTGATCGTGCACTTGTGTGAGGAAACAGCCAACAGCGCAGAACATGTAAAAACGACAACAGGCCTGAAACAGTTTCTGTTAGCCCTTTAAATGGTCCCGTATGCAATCTAGGTCAAAGGTGGTAGCTTAGAGCACCTTTTCAAGTGTACAGGCTTGAAACACCATGTACAAACTTTTTGTACTTCGACATATTTGAATTGGGACTCTATCTATGCATTTCATCCTCCCACTTTGTTGAGGGAATTGCACAACCACATAAGTGTACAAGCTCTGACTTTATATTAACAGAAAAATGAAATTACACAAACAAAGGAAACAGTGTTGCACTGACACAGTGGGGAGCAGATCTGAATAAACATATCAACATCATGTGACATAATTTACACGCCACTGCGTCTTTTGAGCATGAGCCAAGAAACACTTCCTCACAGCATTAAAGTCTCTTTTAGATCTGTACAAAGAGTCCTGTAGCTTCCTCAACTGTGAATCTGAGAACACCTGGTATGGAGCTCTTTGATAAAGATAATAGGACTGCAAAACTTACAAACTAGTTTAATCAGCACTTGAGTTCAACTACTAACAGAGTATCTGATCTGTATGCACTTTCCTAAGATCCCCAGAGAGAAATCACTACACACAACAAGATCAAACATACAGGAGACAGAAAGAGATGAAATATATATGTAGAACAAGCTACACAGAAACATTTTCAAGTACAGTATGTGTGATATGGTGTTCAATAGTTGACATGAAATGGAAATTTATCCCATGCCGATAATGGAAATCAGTTTTCTAAATGCATGTTATTGCCCTCACTGTTGAGCTTTTAATTTTTAAATCAAAATGTAATAACTCTGTATTCTGGTGAAACAACAGACTTGGAGAAATTGAGATGTTTTCCATACATTAACAATAAATAGGGACTGGAGCTTTTAAGTTTCATAGTATAAAGTACTAAGTATGGAAGTATAGTCTATGTGATTCAAGTGCTTTGTTTGACAAACAGACTAAATTAAGTTACTGCACTGATTTTCGATGAGTGACTGAAAAATGTTGGTCTTTTTTCACACAAAGCTATTGTATTACTCCAAAAGAATTTGAATTTAGTGCATGAATCATATGAATCACTTTAATTAATACTTTTTATGCTTTTTGTTTATTTTAGAATTGTTTTACACTACCAGTCAAAAGTTTTTGAACAGGAAGCTTTTTAAGGTTTTGTAAAGAAGTCTCTTCTGCTCACCAAGCCTGCATTTATTTGATCCTACGTACAGCAAAAACAGAAAAAAATAGAAATATTTTTACTTTTTAAAATAACTGCTTTCTATATAAATATATTTTAAAATATATTTTATTCCTGTGATTTCAAAGCTGAATTTTTAGCGGCATTACTCCAGTCAGCTGAGTATACTTTTTTTCAGGTTTCTTTGATGAACAGAAGGTTCAGAAGAATAGCATTTATCTAAAATGGAAATATTTTGTAACATTATAAATGTGTTTATCATCACTTTTGATCAATTTAAAGCATCCTTGCTATATATAAGTAATAATTTCCCCCCCGACTCCAAGCTTTTGAATGGTATAGTGTATAATGTTACAAAAGCTTTTTATTTCAGATAAATGCTGATCTTTGGATTTTTCTATTCATCAAAGAATCATGAAAAAATGGACTCAACTGTTTTAAATATTGATATTAATTATAATAACTTAATAATAATAATAATATAAAATAATAATCTCTTCAAATACAAAGCAGTTATTTTAAATAGTAAAATATTACACAATTATTTTGGACAAAATAAATGTAGGCTTGGTGAATAAAAGAGAATTCTTTAAAAACATTTAAAATCGTACTGCTCAAAAACTTAGGACTGGTAGTGTATATTGAAAAGATTAAGAGTACATTCTCCAAAAACTCCCCTTTTGTTCACTCAGTGAACAAAGTCAGTTCACTTGGAAACGTCCTTGGGCAGCTACAGCATTTTCTATGTAGACAACAGCATACTGAAAGTTACAGTTTCTATAAGTGGTCCATCGCCTCTCTGGCCATGATCACAGTTACAAATCCACAAAGTGGAAAATTAGAATATTGTTTGCGGATTAAATTGTCACCTTTAGTTTAATGAGATAACCCTATGTGTGTGTGTGTGTGTGTGTGTGTGTGTGTGTGTACCTGGTATTCATCACGTTGTGGGGACCAAATGTCCCCACAAGGATAGGAATACCAGTAGATTTTGACCTTGTGGGGACATTTCTCAGGTCCCCATGAGGAAACAGGCTTATAAATCATGCACAGTGAGTTTTTTTGATGAAGTAAAAGTATGCACAATCTCCTGTGAGGGCTAGGTTTAGGTGTAGGGTAGGTGTAGGGTGATAGAAAGTACGGTTTGTACAGTATAAAAACCATTACGCCTATGGAATACCCCCATAAAACATGTAAACCCAACGTGTGTGTGTGTGTGTGTGTGTGTGTGTGTGTGTGTGTGTGTGTGTGTGTGTGTGTGTAGAATCAGTAGAGCCCAGGTGAGAGTGTGTTCAGTGTCATGTGAAGCATGTTGTGCTGGACGGGAATGTTCTCCCACGTACCACATCGTTAAGTGCTGCCAATTATTAGCAAACCTACATTATTCATGAGTCTGTCTATTATTCATAACACATTCATGCATTATTCATAGTGTGTAAAACATCTTTGTTAATGAGCATATTGTTCTGTGGGTTATTTATAGGAGTGGACATAGAGCAAAAACATTAAAATGGTTATTGTGTTTATAAGGAGGATGCATTTAATAAACACGGCACAGGGGGTTTATGTAATTTAAGAAAAGTCTCCCGCATGAAAACAGAGATAAAGAGATAAATTACAGGGATGAATAAAGGGGTACAGCTGTTTCTAACCCAGCTGTCTGAGAGAAAGAGAAATTGCTCATTGGGATTTGTGGTTACTGAACATCAGAGTATTTTGGCTTCATAATGGTACATAACTTTTATCAAACAGTTCCCATAATCATAGAAATCCATCCACATAGAAATATTGATTTTGAACACATAAAAAGACCTTAAGTAATTCTAATACTTCAACAATTCAACACTGACACAAACAGGTGAACAACACAAGCATGGTTGAAACTTTAACTACTCTTTAAACATGAGGAATAACTGGGTCGCCGAGCTTCAGAACTTTTACAAAACACCTTCTGTTCTTCTCCACTTTTATTCATGAGCCTCTGTTATTTTCACGTCTGGGCAGATTTCCTCTGAACGGCGAGCCAATGAGGCGTATGAGAGCCTAGTTTTACACACACCACAGAGTTCAGCGGGAAGAACAGAGGTTTTGCGTGTTGTGGAAGCTGAGTTCAGGCGGGGGTTGAGAGTGGATGGCTGCAGCGCTCTAACAAAACTCCTCATGCAGAGTAGAGAACAGAAAGACTCATGCCGAGATTATGACCTTTTGTCACATGTCAGAAAAACACACGCACGCATGTTTACCTGACTTCTGGTGAACTCCTATGGGCTTCTATTGTCATTAAAGCTGGAGAGTGTTTATGTTAATATACCTTACCCTATCTGAGTTTCTTATGGAGATGCATATACAAAAAAATACCTCCAAAACATTGTTTGTTTGAACATTCCAACCAGCTCGACAACAGTTTAACCAATAGCATAGGTTTGGAGCAGAGCTATCTGATCAGCCAGCCAATAACAGAGAGGGAAAGTATTTGAGGAAATCAAAAACATCCACACAAACTGTATTTTTACGATTACATTTGAAATAACACACTTCAGCTTTAATTAAACGTACTACAGTATAACTATAGGCCCTTATGAGGTTGATTTCCTAAATAAGCATGGTTGCCAGATCTGTGTAACAAAACTTAGCCTAATGGCCAATCAAAAGTAACCCAATGACCATATCCCAAATATAAAACTCAAAATATGCAATTCCCATGCCTAAAGTACATATTTTACAGTCAATGTTGAAAACCAACATATAGTAGTGATCCTTACCAGTGGCCATCTTTCACAAAACTTAACATTTACTGCAGTTTCATAATTACCAGAATATAAAATATTTCAGTATAAGCATTACAGTCAAATATACTTTGAGCAATATGTCAAACCATTAATCCGCGGATGGAAAAATGCAATCTGCAGCAAAAGTTTTGACTTGGCATCTCTGTAAATAAGTGTTTTCAAAATAATGTTCCAACCATCCTGACAACACTTCAACCAATAGTGAGTTGGGGGCGTGACTATCTAATCAGCCAGCCAATGGAAATATGTTTAAAAACAGTCTATGCTTTTTGCTAGCCCGTTTGAAATTACATACTTCAGCTTTAGTTATAATTAGAATATAATAACCCCAACATTAAAATTTAACTTGTGGCAGTTCAGAAATTGAAAACCTAATTAGAAATTAATACAGACGTTTAATCTGTTTCTAAATCTTTGTCCAGTATATTGGACCACTTTTTAACAAACCAAGGTCCTTAAGGATTAGTTAACTTCAAGAATAAACATGTCCTGATAATTTACTCACCTACATGTCATCTAAGATGTTCATGTCTTTCTTTCTTCAGTCAAAAAGAAATTAAGGTTTTTAAGGAAAACATTCCATGTATTTGTCTATATAGTGGACTTTAATGGGGATCAGTGGGTTGAAGGTCCAAAATGCACATGCATGTCTTCATGCATTACATAATCACAATAGAAAAGTCACATGTGGTTGGTATCTTTAAAAAGATATGGTAGGGTGAAAAATGCCATCTCATTTTCTCCGCCAAAATCATCCGACATCATTGTTTCACTTGTTTTTTGTAAAGGAAATGAAATGTTTAGAAAATGACAGATTGTTTTGCTATAAAAGACCATGATTCCTTGGCTGGGATTGTGTAAAGCCCTTTGAAGCTTCATTGAAACTGCAATTTGGACCTTCAACCCATAGATCACCACTGAAGTCCACTATATGGAGAAAGATCCCAGAAGGTTTTCCTTAAAAACCTTCATTTTTCAACATCATGGATGACATGGGGTGAGTAAATTATCAGGAAATTATTATTCTAGAAGTGAAATAATCCTTTAACCTTAAAACTATGATTACTCCCTTGTTTTCGTAATGCATACGTAATGAACTGACA
Source organism: Garra rufa (assembly GCF_049309525.1). Lineage (NCBI taxonomy): Eukaryota > Metazoa > Chordata > Actinopteri > Cypriniformes > Cyprinidae > Garra > Garra rufa. Next base: position 26,210,277 of record NC_133375.1, on the reverse strand, counting down.
GTACCCTCGAGTGATTAGGGAGTAAATGATTAAATGAGTACATGACCAGTGAATGAATGAAAGTAACAGAGCACAGTTTGTGTCACATGTGCCACCAATAAATTTGCAATGCAGGTCTTAACTTATATTTATGTAAAAATACAGTATTCTTAGAAGAATTGTCTGTTGAAGTTTTCATAAAAAGACAGTTCACTCATCAATTCTATCACAATTTACTGACCCGCATGTGATAGAACAATAAGTGACCAAGTATCTTTATAAACACTGTGAGCAAAAACAAAAATACATTCACACATATGTACACATTAAGAAAATGAAACACACAGATGCAAATCAGAGCATTAAAGCTAATGGTGACTGAGCATCAGACCCACAACACTCCATTTACATCAGGCTGACCCTGCAGAAACAAACCATCCCAACACCGCTGTAAACACCAGCAAATGATACAGTATGTGATTCTGCAGTGATACTTCATTTAACACACAGCCTTAGAGTGTCCAGAACTGAACAAACTGATTTTACACATCCCATCTAAAGAGATCCACAACACATGTCCAACAAAACCAAAATGCATCAAACATTCAAACATCCACATACAATCCCTTTGGGGAAAAGATGCAAAATCAACCATCTGTTTAATATTTAATCTTCTCCAGTTTATTAGTCCCGGCATGTAAATATGCACTAAAATGAACAACGCAAAACCTCACATGACATTGAGAAAATGTGCTCAACCAATGATCCAGAACTTGCAATGTCTGTTAACACGGCTGAGCTTCACAAAACAGCATCAGCTGACCCTAGAACAAATTGCTTCTCTGAAAAATGAAAACAGGCATAAGACAACGCCTTAAGGATATTGCACATAGAGAGGATACAGATAAGATACAGACATATAATCTCATATTGAGCACAACTGGAACGAGCACAGTGTTTCTCACTCTCGGTCTTACACACACACACACACACACACTGCACATTCTCTACAAATGACCTCATGTAGATGATCTCACACACATGATAAGATTTTCAGGGTGAGCAGCTCATAACAGCAATATTGTAACTGACAGAAAATATATATAGAGTATATTCATGTGTTATGGTATGGTACTCCAACAGATTTGAAAGAATATCATAGTAGACGGTCCAAAAAATATGGTACCATGACCAAAGAATACTAAAAATTAGTAGTGCCATAGGCTTTTTTGGATTTGTACCATGCCAGTACCATGTAAATACTATGGTAAATGAATTGTAGTACCTTGGTAAATTTCAAAATACTGCAGTATTACCATGTTATATCATCATTGTACCATGGTACTACACAGTACTTCAGTATCCAAAGAATATCAAGGCACCATATCTAACACTTAAAAAACAGCACCATGAGACTACCACAGTATTTTGAATATCACCATGGTAGTACCAAGGGACTTGTTTGACTTGTACCATGGATGTACAATGGTATTCTCAAAAAAACCCCGGAGTTCCATTTAAATACTATAGTACTTAATTTGTAGTACTTTAAAATTTTACAATATTGAGTATTGTCATGTGATACTATCAATGTACCATAGTGATCCCACAGTACTTTTTGGCAATGGGAAAAAGTGTGGTAATACAATGATACCATGCCCAAATAATATGTTCAACATTTACAAAAATGTAGCATGTATTTTCAACATGCACCATTGTACCATGGCATTACCAGGGTATTGTTGAAAACACTATCTAGTACCCTGTAAATACTATAGGACATCATTGTACCATGGTACTACTAGGGAAGTTTCTGGGATGAAGAGACAACTGTGGCCAAAAATAGTGTAATACTATGGCTCCATGTGCAAAAAAGTAGTATTTTTTGACAATTTCTTTGTAAATGTGAATGATATTTTTCTGTTTATTGATATTGAAGTCTATAAGCAGAGATTTGGACCCTTCTACAGTGTGGATGAGTCTTTGTTCACTGGTCCAACACATCACAGAAGAATTAAGCCTTTCATTGGCACAGCCACTGGAAATATTTCAGGCATGTGAGAGCCCAGGTGAACCCCAGCTCCGGAACGCTCTGAAGTATGAAAAGTACCGAGATGTAATCAGAAGGGGAGCACTTCAGGAGAACTATCCTGGAGAGCTCAAAGCCTACGGATACAATGCAACACGCAAAACACGCATCCTGTTCTCTCCCACATGAACAAACTGTTCCCATGCACCTGAATCTCAGTTCAAACAAACAAATCACAAAGCTTTAGGAAGCATATGTTCCTGGAAAATCCACTAAATCACCACTAAACCTAATACAGCTGCAAATACTTCATTTGTTTGTAAAGTAACAGTACCAAAGTCAACAATTAAGCAGAATACAGATATTATAAGAGAGGTAAGATAGTATTTACGTTTCGCGTCCTTCACTGTTTTCAGGGCAGACTGAAGCCTTTCCAGCATGTTGTCCAGTTTCTAAATCCAGCTTCAAATCCAAAGAATTCCTGACACTGAGACTTTAATCTACATATGTTACAAAGTAAAAAAAAAAAAAAAATGGAGAAAAGAACTGTTCAGGTGTTTTTTTCCTTAGAGCAGAGATACTGAGGACGCTTGCACTGGCAAAACTGAACTGAGGAAAAGAGAGAGGGGGAGAGGGTGAAAGAGTGTAGAGAGAAAAAGAGAGGGAGGGAGGGAGGGAGGGATGGTGAGTGAAAGCAAATAAGAGCGATTTAATACTACACTGAATCCTCTCACAAAACAAGCATCATGAAAAGGGAAGTGTGTGATATTTAAAACCATATATTGGGATTTACACACACACACACACACACACACACACACACACACACACACTAAGATTTTTATACTGTATATAGAAATCAATACTAGGATGCATTAAATTGGTTGAAAATGACAGTAAAGACAATGTTACATGCTACAAAATATGTTACAAAATATTTCTTTAAAAGATCTGCTATTTAATTTTATGAGTGTACATATTTGATTCAATTGCAAATCTTTAATAAATGATATCATCCATCATAAACATTTATCTGATACTACTTTGGTCTATTTTAAAATTTAAAACAACTTACAGTAAGTACATTGAGAATCTGGATGTTACAACTAAAAATAAGAAGGGCATAATTAATAAAGTAATATTATACGGATTGTCTATTTGAGGCTATTTACACTAACAAGTCAACATTACAAAAGACGCCTACTAAACAACAGTGGTGTAGGTGGTAAAGCACTTAGCAGTGACTTTTTGACACAACTGACCCAAGTTCGGATCCGCCTTTTGCTGAACTTGTTCTTCTCCATTTTCACATCACATATCAGATTTGCATTTATTTTCAATAAAATGAAAGAAATAATTAAAAAGTGTAAAATAAAGTGCCTCAGGGGTGTTTATTGGTTAGGGTTAAGGTAAGAGTTAGGTGTAAGAAGGGCTTTATTGTCCCAATAAGGTGGCATCCATTTAATAGTTTTAATTAAAATGATAATTTACACTAAATACGTTATTATTGCATACTGTTTTATAATGGACTACAATACTGAGGTGCAAACATCCACGTTCAGCCATTCTCATTAAGTAGTATAAATAGCATCTAATATTATTGCAAAAAATACTGTTATTTTTAAATAGCGTAAATAGAATAGATCGCTATTTGCACTTGATGTAAACAGTATCTATCACTAATAAAATATGTATTTCCACTTAGTATAAATAGAATCCATTGTTATTTGTGACCCTGGACCACAAACCAGTCATAATGATCAAATAGGCTTTCCATTGATGTATGGTTTGTTAGGATTTGACAATATTTTGTCCAGATACAACTATTTGAAAATCTAGAATCAAAGGGTGCCAAAAAAACTGAGAAAATTACCTAGCACTGCATATTACTAATCAAAAATTAAGTTTTGATATATTTACGGTAGGAAATTTGCAAAATATCTTCATCGAACATGATCTTTACTTAATATCCTAATGATTTTTTGCATAAAAGAGAAATTGATCATTGTTGACCCATACAATGAATTGTTGGCTATTGCTACAAATTTTGTGGTCCAGGGTCACATTTGCACTTAGCAGCTGCCAATATTATAATATTATAGTAAGTCTAATCAATTACTAAATATTATTACATAATCAATCAGAATTTGGTTCTATGAAGCACTGTAGCTACTTAAACTTTTAGTAAATGTTAAACATCTAAAACAGACAAATGTCAGTGGTTCTTTCTTGGAAATCTCTGTGTTGCAGAAGCCTCAAAAAACAGTGAACAAGTACTGAACTACAATGCACTGAACAAAGGACAATGCACAAGAGAAAAAAAGAAAGAAAACAGGAAAAACTGCGAACTCAGGAAGCTGTTCTATTTGTCGTTTCACAACTACAAGAACTGCTGGAAACAAAGCATGACCTCATTTGGACTTTAACTTATCTTACATTTATAGTACTAACTTTCCTCTTCAACATTTAGAGCAGTGAGGTGCAAATCATACACATACATTTAAAGTGGTCACAAACTGAGAAATCAAAATTCCCTTGATATTTTGATATTTTGAAGAGGTCATTGTACTAAAATCATTCTGTAAGTTTCAAAACTCAAAACTTTCTTGTTAGTCTAAACACACAGCTTATATTGAAGCCAATCTGCCAAAACGACAGGTTGTGGAATATTCCACTTTATGATGTAATAGTGTGGCTAAACACCACCTCCACAGAAGATTATCAACACCTGCTTCTACATCACTGCATGTTTAGCCCTGCCCACCGATTCACGCATGTAGTGTTAATAACAAGAGCGGATGCAGAAAAAAAACGATAAAGATGGCTCCAAAGACAACAAGACGCTGTGCAGTGACAGGTTGTGCAAAAACACATCCAGATCCAGATCGTGTCAGTAACTTGGTCCTTTGTTCACTTCATTTTGCCATGGATTAGTTTACAAACAAAGCACAATTCAACGCAGGATTTTCAGAAAGATTGAAACTAAAAGATAATGCTGTGGCGACTAGATTGGATCCAACAATAATGTCACACCACACAAGTGCTTTGTCTGTTCTTACAAATAGTTAGATTTGTATTGAGTTATTTATGCATTTAAGTTTTTGACCTAAATAGGCTGACCAGATAGGCTGACCAGACGTCCTCCCGGGAGTTACAATTTATTGTCGATTAACTTAAAGATAGGCGGAATCACGCTGACAGAAGCGCTCTCTCTCGTGCACGGTCCACTTCTTCAGTTTCATACAGCGCGCGATCAGTTCTCAGTGCTTAAATACACACACAGTAGCCCAAATGTCTATCGTGTTAAGTATCTCGAATAAATACAGTCGGTTATGGCTTGAAGGTTGTATCAGCGATTTCTAGCCTAAAACATAAAGTGTCAATTTCAGCTGACCTTTCTTCACGATCCGCTCGCTGCCTGCCCCATAAATTGTCTGTGAAAAAAACGCGTCTCTCTGGTCAGCCTAGGGTCCGAGATATGCCAAAAAAACAATCGGCGCTATCAACTATTCCACAGATAAACAAACAGTGTTCCAACCAATCAGCGTCAGGGGTTTGGTGTTGTGGACTTTCGCTCCGCCTCTCTCACATCCCAGCACCAGTAGGAAAGTCCACAACACCAAACCCCTGACGCTGATTGGTTGGAACACTGTTTGTTTATCTGTGGAATAGTTGATAGCGCCGATTGTTTTTTTGGCATATCTCGGATCCCAATTTATGGGGCAGGCAGCGAGCGGATCATGAAGAAAGGTCAGCTGAATTTGACACTTTATGTTTCAGGATAGAAATCGCTGATACAACCTTTAAGTAAACATAAACACTGAATGTGTGTCAGTATTACATGCATGACTTCTATTTTAAAGGGACAGCATTCCTAATTAAATACCTATCTGTGTCATTAATGTTAACAAACAAAAGATGTTAAATAAATGTATACATGTTAAGTAAACCTACTGTATCTGAAAATGAGTTTAATTTGTATCTTTACCCAAAAATGAAAATTGTCATAATTTATTTCAGTGTTTGCAAATTCAATCCTTGATTAAAATTTCTCATAAACTTAATTAATTTGGGCTAAAAAGAGAAGAATTAATGACTACTTTGTTTGAAGACTATAAAATAGCATAATAACATAAATGTTGGTATCTGCAGTTTGACTAAAAGTAATGACTAAAAGTCAACAAAAATGCAAAAACATTTCGTAGACTAAAACTATGAAAGACTCAAATGACTAAAATGTGTCTAAGCCTATTAAGCATTTTCGTCTCAAGATAAAGACTAAGACTGTCAAAATGAACACTGCCTCCGAGTCTACAATCCACCAAAAAGAGTGTTCTGATGAGGGGGGTAAAAAAGAAAAAAAAAGAAAAAAGCATATTACTTCTAAATTCTGTTTTTTGATGTAGTGGACATTATAAGTGGGCCTCTGAGAACAGTACAAAATAATGAAAAGAGGTGGTTTATGACCCCTTTAAACTAATAAAAAAACTAATAAACATCCTAAAAATGAGAGCAAAAACCTCTAATCAGCGAAGCCTCAAACCAAGTAAAAGAAATCATAATTAGTGTGCTAATTAGGGAGTTTTTATGCACATGCTTATTGCATAAAGGCATGACTCAGCTGACCAACACGCTTAGAGGGGTAAAATGCCCTTTTTCTTGAAAATATTTTCCCACGATTCACCTGGCCTCCAAACATGGATCAAAGCAGGATTATATGTAACCCTGGACCATAAAACCAGTTTTAAGTAGCATTGGTATATTTGTAGAAATAGCCAAAAATACATTGTATGGGTAAAAATGATTGATTTTTATTTTATGCCAAAAATCATTAGGATATTAAGTAAAGATCACGATCTAGTTTTCTACCGTATATATATCAAAACTTAATTTTGATTAGTAATATGCATTGCTAAGAACTTCATTTAATTGCAATTTTCTCAATATTTAGATTTTTAAGCTTTCATATGATGTAAATTGAATATAAATTTCAATTTAAAAAATTGTCTCTTATGACTGGTTTTGTGGTCCAGGGTCACATATAGTCCTTTCCTCTATAATTTTTTTTCATATGGAAAGAAGGATATATTTCCAGAGCCCTGATTTTGACATAAATAATGTTCCCTTTCGAAGGTAACTCTCGTTGCGTCGTCATTTTTGACGACTGTTTATGGGGAAACTCCTGTTTACTCCGATACTGAAGCCTGATTTGTTAACGTTTGTGAAGTTGAACAAACCAATGGCGCTTTAGCCCGCCAAGAAGGGCGGAGCCGACTGCTCTATAGGTCGGCGAAAAACACCATTTCATCAGAATCTTCTCCTTCAGCGACGAGACCATCTCTTCGCTGACTCTGTGGTCAAAAAGCTAAAAAGAAGCCTGCAGCTCGCCGCCGTAGAACAGCCTCCAGCAGCGGAAGAAGCGAGAAGCCTTCCCCTGCAGCTATCCGGCTGGTAAGAGCAATTCTTGAGCTATTCTCTGCGCGCCGCGAGTGTGGACAGTGCAAGGGTGCACGAAGCGCGTCACCTATCGGGGAAACACCCATGCAGATTGTGCGCTTACTGAGACGGAATGTGCTAACCGCATGAGTCTCGCTCTTGCCCGCTCGCGAGCCGCTATTTTAATAAGACAGCTCGCTCTCCCGTTTCTCCTCTCTCAGTGAGCTGGGAAAAAGAAACGGTGCAGCCACGGAGCTGGTTAGATTTTGAATGATCCCGCACCGGCAAAACCTGCGCGCTCATTCTCTATCGGCTCCATGATCCGCCAATGTGTGTTAACACAGGAGATTAGCGTCCCTCTCACGTCAAGTGACTCGTCCCTCTAGGCGGATCGGAGAAGAATGATCCTCTTCTTCGATTGAAGATTACGTTGTGCTCACGGGGGCTGGCTGCTCGCTCTAAAGAGCATTGAGTCTAGCGAAGCAAACTTTTGGGAGGAAAAGGATGGATCAGTTCCCACTGAGGCTGGAAATTCATTGAGAAGAGCTCACGCTCACTATCCATCACTTCGTTCAACACCGAGTGATGGAAATTTTATTCAGTCTTGGCATGTCCTTCATATTCAGCGCACACCCAAACAACTACCACTTAGATAGCAGTGTGAGGAGAGGAGAATTGCTCTTACGTGCCCACTATTGCCAGTTTCCCGCCACATGACGTGAACTGCCATGAGTAGTAAAGTAACGGCTTGCCGGTTACTTGCTCTAGTTCACTCGCAGGCCACCTCGCTTCAGAAGTATTATTTACACTTTGGTGCAGAACAACGCATGTTCTTCGGTCCGAAGTACATACACACTGCTTGTAAGGTGCCGTGGAAACGGTCCCCTTAGCGAACAGCGAGTCAGGCTTTTTGAGGCCGTTACTTCTTCGTTCCCAAGAAAGACGGTGGACTCAGACCAATACCCTGTAACAGACATCTGAACCAGGCCCTCATGCGACGGCTTTTCAGAATGTTAACGTAAACAGATCCTCGCGCAAAAAATGCCCGGGGACTGCTATCTGTCTATGGATATGAAAGACGCGTACTTTCACATCCAAATAGCGCCCCGTCACAGACCGTTCTTGAGGTTTACCAGTATACAGTTCTTCCTTGTGGACTGTCCCTGGCCCCTCGCACATTTACAAAATGTGTAGACGCGGCTCTTTCCCCTCTGGGACAGATGGGAATCCACGTTCTGAACTACCTCAATGACTGGCTACTGCTAGCCAACTCAGAACGTCAACTGATCGCTCACAGGTCGTTACTGCTCAACCACCTGAAGCGTTTAGGGTTGAAAATCAACATGTCCAAAAGTTGTTTGACTCCCAGACAATGAATTTCCTTTCTGGGTACAGTCATAGACTCGATTCAAATGCAAGCTTGGATTACATCGGAACGCTCCCTAACTATTCAGCGAGCGGCGATGTCTTTCAAGTTGGGAATGTCACGTCCCTTGAAAACATTTCAGAACTGCCATGAGTAGTAAAGTAACGGCTTGCCGCCGGGCTTTGGGCTTGGAAAGCCATTCCTAGTGTCAAGCTGGATCAAGCTGTATATGTCAGGCGTTCAGTTGGGAATGACCTCCAGGAGGAAGGTGGTCACAAAAGACGCTTCCAGCTGGGGTGCTCTGTACGAGGGCAGTTCAGCGTTCAGCTCCTGGTCAATCCACGAGCAACGCTTACACATTAACTGTCTCGAAATGATGGCAGTGTGTCTGGCCTTAGAAACCTTCCTCCCAGCCCTAAAATGACATCATGTCTTAGTGCGGTCAGACAGCATGTTGGTAGTAGCCTACATCAACCACCAGGGCGGCTTCAGGTCTCGTCCCCTTTACAGGTTGACGCAACGTCTCCTGTTATGGGCACAGAAAAACTCCTCTCACTACGAGCGGTTCACGTGCCGGGCAGATTGAACCAAGGAGTGGATATGTTGTCGAGGACCAACATGGCTCCGGGAGAATGGAGGCTGCACCCTCTATCGGTTCACAGAAAATGGTCAGTTTTCGGCAGGGCAGAGGTCGACCTCTTCGCCTCCGAAGACAACTATCACTGCCCAATTCATTTCTCAAAAACACGGGATGCTCTGGCCCACGACTGGCCCAACACCCGTCTGTATGCTTTTCCCCCGGTCGCCCTGCTACCCCAGGTTATCAGGCGAGTCAGGGAGACAAGATGCTCTCTCCTCCTCGTGACCCCCCTCTGGAGGAATCAGGTTTGGTTCCCGGAGATGGTCCAGATGCTATCAGTAGCACCCTGGCAGATACCACTGAGGAGAGACCTTCTCTCGCAAGCGCAGGGCAAGATTTGGCATCCCCAGCCAGAACTGTGGAGCCTTCATGTCTGGTCACTCGACGGGAGCCTAACCAACTCCCCGCGAGAGTCAAAAATACAATTTTAGAAGCTAGTCCGTCTACTAGATGCCTCTATGCTCTTAAGTGGTCAGTCTTCAGTGACTGGTGTTCAGTACGTAGTCAGGATCCGATATCATGTGATGTGTCCCATGTACTGACTTTTTTTACGAGAGCTTTTGGGCAAGGGCCATTCACCATCCACGCTCAAAGTTTATATGGCAGCCATTGCGGCGAATCATTCTCCTGATGCTGGCCGTACGATTGGCAGAAACGACTTGGTCGTTAAGTTCCTAAGAGGCGCTCGGCGGTTGAACCCTCCTCGCCTTAAAACTGTGCCTACATGGGACTTGTCTAATGTCCTAAGGGCTCTCAAAGGGGCCCCTTTCAGCCACTCGCATCGATCGGCTTGAGGGCCCTGACATTGAAAACCGCTCTGCTTTTGGCCCTGGCATCAATTAAAAGAGTGAGTGACTTACAAGCCCTGTCTGTCAGCGCTGCATGTCTCGAGTTTGGGCCTAATGACTGCAAGGTCATTCTTCAGCCACACAGTGGCTATGTAACCGAAGGTGCTCTCAACGTCGTTTAGAGCCCAGGTCATTTCCCTTCTGGCCCTCCCTACAGCGGATGGCCAGCAGGGTCCCAACCTGCTGTGTCCTGCCAGGACACTCAGTCTACTTTGAGCGTTCTGCGTCTTTCAGACAATCCGAATAGCTCTTTGTATGCTTTGGAGGTCGCTCTAAAGGGCTGCCAGTTACAAAGCAAAGATTGTCACGGTGGATTGTTGACGCTATAGCCTTGGCTTATGCCTCGGCTGACCTACAGTGCCCTATCGGGGTGAATGTCCACTCCACTAGAGGGATGGCCTCATCCTGGGTGTGGTCTAGCGGAATTTCTATTGGGGAGATCTGTGCGGCCGCTGGCTGGTCGCCGCCATCTACCTTTATTAAATTTTACAATCTGGACGTGCCCACCTTGCAGATGCGGGTGTTATCTGCTTAGTTCTCTCTCACCTCTTTAATTAGTGGGTGGAGTTATGTTAAAAGCAGACCTCAGGTTGACCTTGGGTCTCTTATTAGTTCAGGTCTTTTTGGGACCTCAAGAAGTGTCCTTAGACTGAGCCACTGAGCAGGCTAGTTCTGTTCTTGCTTTTAGCATGGCGTGACTGGATACGTTCCCCATAAGCAGTCGTCAAAAATGACGACGCAACAAGAGTTACCTTCGAAAGGGAACGCTCCGGTTACTCACGTAACCTCGGTTCCCTGAGATAAGGGAACGAGCGTTGCGTAAGCTGCCGTGCTATAGTTGCACGTGAGTCGATGGCTGTTGCTTCAGTCATTTGATTCTGATGAAATGGTGTTTTTCGCCGACCTATAGAGCAGTCGGCTCCGCCCTTCTTGGCGGGCTAAAGCGCCATTGGTTTGTGCAACTTCACAAATGTTAACAAATCAGGCTTCAGTATCAGAGTAAACAGGAGTTTCCCCATAAGCAGTCATCAAAAATGACGACACAACGCTCGTTCCCTTATCTCAGGGAACCGAGGTTACGTGAGTAACCGGAGCGTTAGTTTTTCACGAGGTCACATCCACAGGCCGTAAATCATAAATGCAGATCATGCTCTACCCAGTCTGTACTTACTTCCATTCATTACGTCCTGGGATGCGATGACAAAGCCGAATCCTTCTCCTGGTCTCCGTCTCAACTCCACCTCCATCGCTCTGGAAGAGATCGCTCCCCTAGTGTCTACATGGCTTTTGGATACTGCGCCGAGATTAGAGGGAGCAGTACGGCTCCACTGAGCAGGTCCATCCTCGACTCCTATCCAGTCCCGGGGCTCCAGGGTCAAGGTCACGGGCACTGAGTCCAGGAAGCTGGTGCTTTGGACCAGGTTGGGGAGATCACCACAGGGCGAGGAGGGAGAGAGGGTGCTCTGGCTGGGCACAGCACCATCGGAGGAGGGCGAGGTCAGATCAGGGGTGCCCAGGGAGGGAGGAGGTCTCTTATAGGCATTTGGGGAGCCTGGGAAGCAAAGAGAACCTGAGAGAGAACAGGATAATGATGGGTGATAGATGCAGGATGTGTGGTGTTCTGTATGATGGTATAAATGTGTCACACAGTGTTTTCTTGATTTGATGTTTTTTATTTTATGTTTAATTTTGCTATATTGTTATATTAATATACATATTGTCTAGTATGGAAGCATATACAGTCAGGTCCATATATATTTGGACACTGAAACGATTTTTATTATTTTAGCTGTTGACCAAAACATATTCAAGTTACAGTTATACAATGAATATGGGCTTAAAGTGCACACTCTGGGCTTTAATTTTTAGGGCAGTCTCATCAAATTGGTAGAAAGGTTAAGGAATTACAGCTCTTTAATATGTACCTCCCCCCTTTTTCAAGGGACCATAAGTAATTGGACAGTTGACTCAAAAGCTGTTTCATGGACAGTCGTGGGCTATTCCTTCATTTTTTCTACATCAATTAACCAGGTAAAAGGTTTGGAGCTGATTCTAAGTGTGCCATTTGTATTTGGAAGCTGTTGCTCTGAACCCATCATGCGGTCAAAGGAGCTCTGCATGCAAGTAAAACAGACAATTGTTAGGCTTCAAAAACAAAAGAAATGCATCAGAGAGATAGCAGGAACATTAGGAGTGGCCAAATCAACAGTTTGTTGAATTCTGAGAAGAAAAAGAACACACTGGTGAGCTCAGCAACATAAAAAAGCCTGGATGTTCACAAAAGACGACAGTATGGTGGATGATTGGATGATCCTCTCCATGGTAATAAAACATTTTACAACATCCAGCCAAGTGAAGAATACTCTCCAGGAGGTAGGCTATCACTGTCAAAGTCTACAATTAAGAGAAGACTTCACGAGAGCAAAAAAGAGAGGGTTTACCACAAGGTGCAAACAAGGCAAGATTAGACTTTGTCAAAAAACATTTAAAAAAGCCAGACCACTTCTGGAAAAGCATTTTTTGGACTGCTGAAATTAAAATCAACGTGTACTAGAATGATAGGAAGAAAAAAGTATGGAGAAGGCTTGGAAAAGCTCATGATCCAAAGCCTACAACATCATCATCTGTGAACATGGTGGAGCAGTGTAATGGCATGAGCATGCATGGCTTCCAGTGGCACTGGGTTACCGGTGTTTAGTGATGATGTGACAGAAGACAGAAGCAGCCGGAAGAATTCTGAAGTGTATAGGGATATACTGTCTGCCCAGATTCAGTTAAATGGAGCAAAGTTGTTTGGGCGGCTCTTCATAGTACAAATGGACGATGACCTAAAACATACAGCAAAAGCAACCCAGGAGTTTTTAAAGTTAAAAAAGTGGAATATTCTGCAATGGCCAAGTCAATCTTCTGATTTCAAATAGATTGAGCATGCATTTCACTTGCTGAAGACAAAACTAAAGGCAGAAAGACCCACAAACCAACAACAACTGAAGTCAGCTGCAGTAAAGGTCTGGCAAAGCACCACAAAGGAGGAAACCCAGTCTATGGTGATGTCCATGAGTTCCAGACTTAAGACAGTCATTGCCTGCAAAGGATTCTCAACAAAATATTAAAAATGAACGTTTTATTTATGATTATATTTATTTGTCCAATTACTTTTGAGCCCCTGAAAATGGGGGGTCTGTGTATAAAAATGGTTGTAATTCCTTAGCATTTTATGTTATATTTTTGTTCAACCCCTTGAATTAAAGCTTAAAGTCTGCACTTCAATTTCATCTTGATTGTAACATTTTAAAACTATTCTAGTGGCATACAGAGCCGAAATTATGAAAAGTGTGTCAGTGTCCAAATATATATGGACCTGACTGTAGGTAGCAATATTTATTTTGAAATGTGATATGCAAAATGTCAATGCAATATGTAAAATGGAAATGTATTTCTGTATTTAAATGTATTTAAATTTACATTTTTCCATACATATGTGCAACATTTAGTGCAAAATTAAAATTAAATTATATAATATTCCTACACCAGTTTTAGTACTTCCCAGGCTTTTTTCTTTGTTACCATCTTATAATCTCCTTTTATATTATATTATATTATATTATACTATATTATATTATATTATATATCTGATAATATTATTATATTTAATTTTTATATTATTTTTTATTTAATAGTATCAGCCAATATTTTATATTTAATTGCATTTAAAACATACTGCACATTTTTTCTATTTAATTTAATTATTTTTTTTTTTTTATTATTATTATTATTTTTATTTATTTTATCTATGGCTTGTATGCAATTGCACAATTACTCTTAATTGACAAATACCAATACCAATTTATTGATAAAACATAATAACATGTTAAATAATTTTTATGAAATATTTTAAATCTTGAAATTAATATTTATTTTTCACAATAAACATTATAAAGTTGTGATGCCTAAATTCACGTGTAGCACTGAAGACAGATTTTAGTTTTTAGTAATTTATTTGTAATTGATTTTAGATTATATAAAACAAACGTGTAAAGTGACCTTAAAATCAAAATGGACAATTCTTATGTTTTTTAATGAAATAATGTAGTGTTTGTTATAAATGATTTATTCATAGACACTAACCTCCTCTGTAAACCAGTAAGACCACCTCACCCTGTTTGGTATGTTCTTGCAGCACTCGCTGCACCTGTTCATATGAAAAAGTTCATATACAAGGATTCAAATATGGAAGTTTGATGAGGGAAAGCTTTATAAAGTGACCCTTAGAGTTAATGCATTACCTGTGCAAAGCTGAGGCTCTGCACATCAGCGCCGTTGATTTTAATAATAGCGTCCCCTGGCTGTAAAGAGTGGCATTGTCGTCTGTCCCAGACTCTCTTCACCACCGCCAGCTGCCCTCCCTGCCCCCCAGCCGTCACACTGAAGCCCATACCCCCTCCCTCACTCCTGCCCAAGGCCACAGGTACCAGCTCACCCCCTCCCCCGCAGCCTACCCCACCTGGGGCTCCGGGGGACCCTAGGCCACCCGGAAGAGGTCGCGGGGGATTGTTGGCTGGACACCCGTTGAAACCACAGGGTGGGTGTTCGGTTGGGGGTGCGATGGCAAGAGATGTTTGGGGCATTGGAGGCCGCTGGGTGCTGGGCGCTCCTGGCGGGGCGGCAGGACCCACCTCGGGCTGGGGCAGCGGGAGCGCAGCGGAGGAGAGATCGCTCTCGGAAGACTTGGAACTGTGATGGGCGTGAGAAGGCGCTGGAAGAGAGTTGTTGTTGTAGCTTCGGACAAGAGAAGCTCTAGATGGAGGAAACAGAAATAGTGTCAACAGAACAGCATCATGAACATGGTCATGATATTATTATTATTTTTTTTTTACAATATTAAATATATTATATAATATTAAAATAATGATAATACTTATTATTTATACTTATTATTACTAATGTTAACTATATTCATAAATAAAAATTATGAATAAACATGGTTATAATAACAATAATAATAATCACCACCACATTCATTAATGATTATTATTAACAACACTGATAATAATAATTATTATTATTAATTATTAACAAATAAATATGAACATAATAACAACAATGATGATGATAATATTAATAATATCACAAGCAATAATGATAATTATTATTTACGACCATGAACAAACAATATATATATTATTATTATTATTATTATTATTATTATTATATTCACAATATAATTCAATAATAACAGTAATAATAATTAATGTTTATAATAATAATTATAACAATAATTATAACAATAATATCACAAACAAGTTCAATAATGCTAATTATTATTAATAATCACCATGAACAAACATGGTTACATATTATTATTATTATTATTATTATTATTATTATTATTATTATTATTACTATTTAATATTATTATCACCATATTCATTAATGATTATTATTATTAACAACAACAATGCAAATAATAATAATTATTATTAAATAACATGGTTATAATACCTATAATAATAATAATAATAATAATATCACAAAGCAAGTTCATTAATTATATTATTATTATAAATCATGAACAAACATGGTTACATATTATTATTATTATCAATTATTACAACAACAATGCTAATAATAATAGTAATTATTATAATAATTATGAATAATAATATTTATTAATAAATAAACATGGTTATAATAATAATAATAATAATATCACAAGCAAGTTCATTAATTATAATTATTATTAATAATCATGAACAAACGCAGTTACATATTATTAGTTAATATTATTACCACCACGTTTATTAATGATGATGATGACTATTATATTCCTATTAACAATGCTATTATTATAAATAATAATCATTTTCAATGAATAAACATGGTTATATTAACAACAATGATAATATTAATAATAATAATGTCACAAACAAATTCATAAATGCTAATTATTAATAATCAAGAACAATATATTATTATTTATTAATATTTTTACCAACATGTTCATTAATGATGATAAGTATTATTATTTACAACAACATAATAATTAATAATAACAACAATTAATAATAATAATTTGTAATAATAATTAATAAACATGGTTATAACAACAACAACAACAACAACAACAATAATAATAATAATAATAATAATATTACAAACAAGTTATTATTATTACTATTATTATTATTATTTTTATTATTAATATCACAACCATGATCACAATCATGAATGAACATGGTTATTTATTAATAATAATGATAACTCAACCAGTCTGAAATGCCATTCTGGTTACCTGCGTGTGACAACAGAGCTGACCTCCGTATCACTATGACTGGAGCTCATTCGCTCTGATGGGGGAGGGCCATTTGAAGTAGGCACCGCCCCCATCCCTATAATCCCTCCCACTCCATTCCCATTGGCCATTGCGTATGAAGGCTGTGGTGCTGTGTTGCCATTAGCATCCAAGGCCTCTTTCTGCATGCGAGGGTAGAAGTTGTTGTGGTGGGACATAGAGCGGTTGATGTTCACCAAACCAGTCTGGTGTCCATCGGGATGTTGCACCTGGGTTTGAGCAGAACCAGGGGCCGCAGGGTTGGCGCTCTTTGGGTCAGAAGGGGATGCGAGGCTGGTTTTGGGACAGCCATCAGGGTTGTAGAGCATGGGGTAACCTCGACGAAGAACAACGTCCACGCTGTGACCCATGGGGACAGATTTCAGCATTTCTACAACCTCTTTATGGGACAGACCCAGCACGCATGAGTCATTGATGTACACTAGGATGTCCGCTGAGAGAGAGAGAGACAAGAGGAATAAACATTTCTGTCATTTGTATTTATACATGTAGTAAATCATAAGCAATCAGATTCTCATTTTTTTAAGTAGAAGTATTTAAGTGGTCATATAATGAAGAATCAAAGTTTCCTTAATCTTGTAAATTTAAAGCGAACATCGGATGTAAATTTCACTAGATATAGATACATGCCAACATACAAGATAGAGCAGGTTACTTTTGGTATGAAACAAGGTCTGAGCTTTAAAATTAAAAAATTCAAACAATAAATACCGTTTTGTGGCTCTTTAATGTGTTGTGACAGATCACTGTATTGCCTTATTAGATCAATCAACACGTGAAACAATTGTCTTTTTCTAATTACTTAAAGCACAAAATAAACATGAATGAACATCAGAACGTATTTTATTTCAATCACAGAAAGAGGTCAATACACAGAATTTTTCTGATTGGTCAGATCGCCTGGCAGTCAAGCTGTTTGCAAAGGGTCAATTATCAAGTTGTTTTTTTTTTTGCATTTTTGCCATTATCAGGATAGGACAGATCAAAACTAGGGGTGTAACCAGGGGCGGCTGGCCCATGGTGGGCGATAGTGCATCGCCCTCCTTGAGCCACACGAAAAAAGAGAGGAGAAAAAGACTCTTATTTTGCTAGTCCTAGTCTGCATATTACTGTACAATCAACAGCCTGAATGTCACTTTCAAACCTAAAACCCCGCCCCCTTGGGGCGATCTCAGTCAGATTGAAAATCGCCCCAGCCGGTCTCATAGAGTTATATTGTGAGATTTTTTTTTTCAAATTTTGAACCCTACAATACATTTCAATGGGCACCGGGAGGGCTCGCCCCAACGTGATTTCGTAATACGCACTGATGCGTGCTCGAAGATGTACAGCACGCACGCGTGTAGCGAGACGTCTGAATGCATTGGCCATGCTTTCAATGGAGAGGGAACTTGTGAGGAACATGCCTGATTTTAATGAGAGGGTAATTGATCACTTTGCCTGCTTAAAAGGGAGGCGAGCAAAATTTCAATACAAGTGATGTGTGTTATTAAATAGTGAATTGTTTATGTTATCACGGCCGTAGCCAGCTATGAGGTCACCGAGGTCCGGACCTCGGTCATTTTTTATATTCAAAAATAAAATGTCAAGCTCTTCGAATGATTATTTAGCCGTTTAAACCACCTCATATCACATGAGTGTTTGCAATTCATGTTGCTACGAGAAGCTAGCGCAGTGATAGGGGCTTGAGAACGCGTTGAGTGAGAGCGCGGGTGCAGCAGCCTCCGTTTGTTGCCAGATCCACCTATTATATGTGTTTTTTGAATCGTTTGTCTAATTTAGTGTGACACTTTGGGACGTTTATAAAGTGGAAAGTTGAACGTTAGTTTTATGTCAGTGTCATTATTCTAACGTTGTTTTTATAACTTGTTATAAAATTAAAATTCCCTCAGCTAAAAAAAAAACGAACTTTCCATGTAAAACATTATACTGAATAAAAAATCTTTCACAATCATCTACATGTCTGTCTATTTTGAAGTTTAGGCTATATGTAGTGCATTTGTGGGTGTTATTATAGCACAATTCTTAACACCTCACTAATTTTCAAACCCTGGTTACGGCCTTGTATGTTATATGTTGTATTCTCCAAATGCTGAATTTTAAATAGTTGTATTGATTGCATATTGGCAGCCAAATTTATACTGAATATGTTTTGGAAAGATTTGATTAATTACAGTTTTAATATGAGAAATAAAAAGTCTTTAATTGTAAAGCAGTATGGCTTTTTTTTTTTTTTTTTTTACTCTTAGAGGGCAAACTAGTTGATGACAATGTGTCTCTTGATGGCCATGGTGGAAGTGTTTCAGTGTATTTGAGACCATTGCGATAAATTTAATATAGCTATTCAAAATACTGTACAGTTTGTACAATTCATGCCTGATGTTGCCATCTAGGAACAGGGAAACCAAATCAAACAATGCAATGTAATGCTGTAAAGTTGGCTATCTGAATTTTATCATTTTACCCATTAAAGCGGTTATCTTTGCCAAAATCGGAACAGTTGCCCCCCCAGAGATATTTGTCAGGAGCCGCCACTGGGTGTAACGATATGCCTAGGTCACGATACGGTACGTATCCCGATATTGGGTTCACGATACGATACGTATCACGATATTTTGAACAAAAATTAAAACATGAAACTGAAAATCAAACAACAGATTTATTTTAAAAAAAAAATTCAATAGCTTTCTTAGTTTTACATACAAGGTCACATTTTAAGGTTTAATAAAAACCTTCTGTATTAAAATTAATAACTGATAAGGTCTGTCTGTCACTGAATTTTTTTTTTATTTAACATGATAGTGATAAAATTGTCAAGATGTCAAATTCTTTAAACCTGCTAGCGATGCAAGATTCTATGCGTGTGCAAAACAGAGTCCTACCCGATGGGTGAACCGCTATAACTGACGTAACGGTGAAATAATATTTATCTGTCAGGTGCAGTGCGGGTGACATGCATGGGTATTTGCTCTTTGGACTCAATCCGGTACACGCTGACGCTGCTCTCAAACGGACCCGTGCTTGTGTTTGCGCTCTGTCTGAAGACCGTTTAAAAGCCATTTCACATGGGACGCGTCAAGCGGTGGAATCTCTGCGCGGCTGCCGCATTCTCTCATAGTGAAAGTGTTTTGCGGTTGAGCTGGTGTTCGCGACGCGGTCTCGGGGTAAACGTATTGCAAACAACAAGGTCTCATTTTACTTTACAAAAACTAAATAAATGAAACGTAATGAAAATACTATATGTGTTATTTGCTATTTGTCATTTTATGGGACAATGACTAGCGTGGTTTTCATGTGAGACACAGTTTACTATGACATTTTACACATAATTGTATTTTTACTGTGCAAGCTATACTACACGCATTTTCTGGATTTTTTTTCTTTATTAATAGCCTTTCTCCATATTTTATGGATCATACAGCTCCGAAATGTTGCCAAACTGCTGACTTAAATGAGGAGGGAGGGTCCGCAATCTCTGGGTTGGTTGCCATGTTTCCTCACGTTCTTCTTCAGCTAGCTCAACTTTTGTAGGCAGGCGTCACATGATTGGAAAGGTAGTCACGGGGTGTGTCGCGATTCTCCCTTATTACACCGCGACACAGGATCGTGGACCTGAGTGTCGCGATTTCGGTTTCATATCGCGTATCGTTACAGCCCTAATCAAAACTGACAGGAAGCAAATTGGGAGAGAGATAGGGTGCGGGTTTGGGAAAGGTCCTTCGAGTCAGGATTTGAACTCAGGACACCCTGTAGCTCAACAGTGCTGTATATCGGAGCACTGGCCACAAGGCTATTGGCGCAGACGTCAAGTTACTTTGATTTTCTGAGCAGTATGACATCATACTAGCATGGTTTTCATGTCAGACACAGTTTACTATGACATTTTACACATAATTGTATTTTTACTGCGCAGGCTATATTTTTACTGAGCAGTAGCTCATTATTATTTAAAGAGCCATGCACCAAAACAGGTCACTGTAAACAAAAGGTAAAAAGGCTGTTGTTTTACACAACCATTGAGGAATTTTAACCAAAGTATGTTGCAGACATTTCATGAAGACCCTAAAGAATCATACCAACTTGTGGAAAATGGGCATCCGATGATCCCTTTAGGAAATTCGGTGTACAATGAAAACCTGCGGTAACTTTTAAAACTTCCCGCCATTAGAAAAAGACAATTTATTGAAACTAATGTTTGAAAGGCTGTTTTAACAAGGACCCTGATCATTACCGTCTAACATCAATCAATAAAAAAGAATGTATCAACTAATTAAAAACAAAAACTGTTTTGGAACAAAAATGACAATGACAAGGGATTCTTTGAAAGTGTGACATCCTTTAAAGGAGTAGTTCAATTCCAGAACAAAAATTTACAGATAATGTACTCACCCCATTGTCATCCAAGATGTTCATGTCTTTCAATTCAATTCAAGTTTATTTGTATAGCGCTTTTTACAATACAAATCGTAAAAGCAAAGCAGCTGTACAAAAATGTAGGCTACTACAATATATTTAGTAGCTTATTAGTGGTGACTACTGTATGTCAAGTCGATGTACATATGGTATAAATGTTAAAATCAGTAATGGTGTAATCAAACAGATGATGAACACTAATAGTAATGATTATGTGTTGTATGTCTTTCTTCCTTCAGTCGTAAAGAAATTATGTCTTTGAGAAAAATATTTCAGCAGTTCTCTGCATATAGTCGACTTCTATGGTGCCAGCAGGTTTGAACTTTCAAAATACAGTTTCAATGCAGCTTTAAAGGTCTTTAAACAATCCCAGCTGAGGAAGAAGGGTTTTATCTAGTAATCGATTGAGCATTTTCTAAAAAAAAAAATAATTTATATACTTTTTAACCTCAAATGCTCATCTTGTCTAGCTCTGTGAGCATTCTGGTTCAATACAGTCAGGGTATGTCGAAAAACTCCCATCTCATTTTCTCCTCCAACTTTAAAAACGTCCTACATCGCTGCAGAAGTATCGATCCAGTGTTTACAAAGTGAATGTGCAAAGAAGATCAAACGCCCTTTACAAAAAAGGTGAAACAGCGATATAGGACAATTTTGAAGTTCGAGGAGAAAATGAGATGGGGTTTTTTCAACATACCTTAACTGTCTTGAACAGAACTGCTCAGACAACGTATAAGCATGGCAGAGAGGAGCATTTTAGGTTTTAAAAGTATAACAATTTATTTTATTTAATTTTTTTAGAAAATGACCGATTGTTTTCAGTTCTAGATAAGACCCTTCTTCCCCGGCTGGGATCGTTTAGAGCCCTTTAAAGCTGTATTGAAACTGCATTTTGTAAGTTCAAACTCTATATGGGGAACATTTCTGAAATGTTTTCCTTATAAACATAATTTCTTTTCGACTGAAGAAAGAAAGACATGAACATCTTGGATGACAATGGGGTGAATACATTATCTGTAAATTTTTGCTGTGAAAGTGAACTACTCCTTTAAGGAAAAGTGAGTATGTGTGTGTGGGGTTTGTTAGTACACGTGAGTGGACAGTGTTGTGTGTACGAGACAAGCAGATTAAAACCTACAGCCCCATCTGGATTAAGAGCAGATGAGCAGATTCAAACCATGAGACCCTCCAAATCACCAAATACACACACTCACACACACTTGCACACACACACACACACACACACACACACTTGTTGGGTTTACATGTTTTATGGGGACATTCCATAGGCGTAATGGTTTTTATACCGTACTTTCTATCGCCCTACACCTAAACCTAGCCCTCACAGGAGATTGTGCATACTTTTACTTCATCAAAAAAACCTCATTGTGCATGATTTATAAGCCTGTTTCCTCATGGGGACCTGAGAAATGTCCCCACAAGGTCAAAATCTACTGGTATTCCTATCCTTGTGAGGACATTTGGTCCCCACAACGTGATGAATACCAGGTACACACACACACACACACACACACACACACACACACACACACACACACACACACACACACACACACACACACACACACACACACACACACACACACACACACACACACACACACACACACACACACACACACACACACACACACACACACACACACACACACACACACACACACACACACACACACACACACACACACACACACACACACACACACACACACACACACTAATCTAATCCAGAGAGAGAGAGAGAGAGAGAGAGAGAGAGAGAGAGAGAGAGAGAGTGTCAAGGGATTTCCTGCCTAAAATAAAAGTGAGGATTGTAGGGATAGATTAAAGGATAGGGAGATCAGAAAAGCAAACAGCTCATGCTCCCGTGGTAAAATCTATCTTTTATCCATCCGATCCTTTTCTCTCTGCTGGTTTTTCTGCCATCTATAAATGATCTGACTTAAATCCAGATCTATGGGGCTTTTTGTCTTCCAAGCATAAAAAGAGGATGTTAAAGTCAGCAGTGCATCACATATGATTCACAACGTCCTTAAGAGCCCCCTGCACAAATCTGTGTGTGTTATTAAATTATTATATCTGTCATAAATCTATAAATATTTAAAAGAACTGACCGTTGAAGTGCCATCTCCTGTACTGCAGATTTATACAGAAAGCAGAAGCCACTTAGCAGTTTCCAAAAGAGAATACTCCTGTTGCCAGGGTAATATGAATGCGGCATGCAGGAAAATCTTCTGCTTTTTTTTTCTATTTTACCAAATTTCTATTTAAATTTTTCATTGTTCTTATTGTGGAATCAAAATCAAAGTAGCCTAATGAAAATATTCAACATCATTTACATTTATAGCTCATTTACAGCTGATGCCTTCCTGAATATGCCTGAATATGGAAATTTAATATTTAAAAAATAATTATATTTTTAATAAAATGTAATATTAAAAAACCCAAATTAAAAAAAGTAATTTAATATAAATATTTTTGTTCCCTTTTTAAATAACAGAAACAGCTTTACTAAAAAATAATAATGATAACCATAATATTCTT
This sequence comes from Garra rufa, assembly GCF_049309525.1. Classification (NCBI taxonomy): domain Eukaryota; kingdom Metazoa; phylum Chordata; class Actinopteri; order Cypriniformes; family Cyprinidae; genus Garra; species Garra rufa. The sequence goes on along the minus strand of NC_133375.1, from coordinate 26,186,649 downwards.
GAATATGCCTGTGCAAAGTTTATATTGAGAACATTTTATATAAAAAACATACATTTTTAATCAAATGTAATATTAATAAATGTAATATTAAAAAATATAATTTAAAAATGTATTTTAATATTTAAAAATTCTGTTTATATCATTTTTGTTCACCTTTTATATAACAAAAACAGCTTTATTGAAAAAGAACAATAATCATAACCATAATATTCATGAATAAGCCTGTCTATTAAGGGAATTATATTTATATACATTTATATATATAAAGTCTTTTTTTAAATATTAAATTTTAAATTATATATTTTTTAATATTAAATTTTATATATTATATTTTATTGAAATAAATTAATTTTGTATAATATTGCATTTCCTCAATATGACACTTTGCACAAGCAAATTTGAGGAATTTTATGGTTAGGATTATTATTATTAAATATAAAAATATTTAATTTTAATAAAATGTCATATTAAAAAATGTAATATTAAAAAAATCAATTTAAAAAGTAATTTATTATTTTAAAAAAGACTGTTCATGGCATTTTGTCCCTCTTTTAAATAACAAAATTTGCTTTACTGAAAAATAATAATAATCCTAACCATAAATATGCTTCTATGCGTGTGCAAAGTGTCATATTGAGGAAATGTAATATACAAAATTAATTTATTTTAATAAAATGTAAGATTAAAAAAAATGTATATTAAAAAAATTACAATTAAAAAATTTAATTTAATATTTTAAAAAAGAAAGTTTGTCATTTTTGTTCCACATAACAGCTATACTGAAAAATATAAATAACCATAACCATAATATCCCTGAATATGTCATATTAAGGAAATTGAATATCTATTTTTTTATTTTTAACAAAATGTAATATACTACTTTAAAAAGTAGTTCAATATTTAAAAAAAAACTGTCATATAAGCAATTTAACATAAAAAGACTGCTTTAAGTCATTTTTCTTTTAAATAACAAAAACAGCTTAACTGAATATTAAAAATATTAATAATATTAACAGTAGTATTTTACATGACTAGTAAGAAATATTCAAGCCTCAATCCACTCACCATTGGAACATTGGAAAGTTTAGAATTTAAAAGTTTAAATTTTAGTTCTTAATCGCTACTATAATTTGTTTTTAGTTTGTGTGGTTAGTGTTTGCAATACAGTGCCAGCTGCATCTGTGCTATTGTTTTTTAAAGGACACAAGGCTCAGGGTTTCTGCAGATATGAACAAGTGAAATTTAAGACTTTTTAAGACCTTTTTAATACCACCTTATATGAAATTTAAGACCTAAACCTGTAATGGATATACACATTATATCATATATGTAATATTTAATGTGTTTAATGTAAAAAGTAAACAATTTCATGGCTGTCATAAATGAAATTCAGTTTCAGTTTCAGTTCCAGTTTTAATCAGGCTGTTTGTTCGGTCCGGCAAGTAAAAAAAAAAAATATTTTTTTAAAGTATCTCGAAAGCAGGGGGTCAACTAGCTCGACCTATATTTATTATTATTATTATTATTAAGAACATTATATACATAAAAAAGGTAGTTTGACCTGTATTCTACTACTGCAATTCTGTCTGAAGATGCAGTAACTTCTGCAGGGAGAGAAAAAAATCTTCAGTTGTTAGCAACTGGCCTTAGCCAAGCCCTATATTCAGTTTATTCAAGCCAAGTATCGCTAAACTTGCACTTACCCATAGCTAAAAAGTTAAATCCATTTTACTTCTGTGGTACAATCCGAGAGAAACTCGCGCCAATATCAGAAAGCTGATTGGCTATTGCATGTTGGTCTCATTTGTAGTTTAAATACAGCAAATTATATTTGGAATAGTGAAATAGAGAACTACAACACCACGGAAACAACCAAGTAACAACAACAAAAAGAGAATTTAAATGAGCATTAGCGGTAGCGTTACATGGACATTGGAAAAATAAGACCTGTGTAAAATTATTTAAGACCTAGAACAGCGAATTTAAGATTTTTTTTTAGGCCTAAAATTTAGATTTTTAAATTTTAGACTTTTTAAGACTTTTTAAGACCCCGCGGAAACCCTGAAGGCTAAAACTCACCTGTTTTGAGTGCAGACGGGCCTCCAGGGGTGACGCTGTACACCTGCAGGAACTCTCGAGGTCTGCTGCCACCCACAATGTTAAAGCCAAACCCACGAGGCCCTTTCGACAGGCGGGTGTGTATGGAATAGCCCTTCAGTTCAGATGGTTGGTCTGTGAATGCAGGTACTAAATGACACATACACACACAACAAATAAACATAAAAGTAAGTATCTACACATGGGATGCTAAGTCCACACGGTTTTAACAATGCCTTTAAGCCAAACCGCCTACACAACAGTGTTTCCGGATGGAGGTGACTGCTAAACAACAGTGCCATCTGCTGGGATGTTACTACCTTTTCAAACCTATATATGGTTTCACAATAAAAAGCAGTATATGTATGGCCCATACACTACACCCCATTTATTTTTCAAATTTCCAAAACTTTTTTCTCATAGTTAAATTAGATTATATCTAGACTAGATATTTACGCGCATAAATGTATTTGCAGACGTGGGCTTTCTACACACGTGTGCATACTAACAGACATAATGACTTCTGAAGATTACTCTGCTCAGAATGAATAGCAGACATGACCTTCTCAAATCTAAGAGAGCGTGCTTTGAGTGATAGATATCATTACAGGAAAAAAGAGAAAATAGAGGAGAAAGCGAGCGGGGAGAGACGAGGGGATCGTGGATAAGGTTTGAAAGGCAAAGGAAACAAGGGATAAGATGAAGGCGTGAGAGAAAGGCTAAATGGCTCCAGGAAGGTTTGTCATTAATCTTTGTGTGAAGACTGCAGAGAGGACGAGAGGATGTTTGGGGGCAAAAAGTGGAGAGGAGCCAAGCTCACACACACATGCAGACATATACACTCACACTCCGTCTTGCTGAAAATCTCTTTGCCCTGAGTCCTTGGGTCCAGCCAGCTTGTGGTCTTTGAGTTATGGCTGAAAAAATGAGAGAAATGACAGAGAATTTTTTCCCCCCACAAGATTTCATCAGCAACTTTAAGATGAAATACAGCAGTTCTGAGAGCAATAAACATTAAGTGGATTTAATTTTCATAGATAAAGGCAAAGACTATGCATTTTTCACTGACGCGCATCTTAAAGTTTAAATGTCACTCTTATTTGACACAAAATTGCATCAAAAATACAAAACAACCCTGTTATTCTGACTTAACTTTTCAAGAGATTATGCATTTCTCATTGATGTGCATCTCGAAGTTCAAATGTCACCAATTTTTTTGCATCAAAAATACAAAATAGCCTGATTAAGTGAAAGGATTAGTTCACTTTCTGAATGAAAATTTCCTGATCATTTACTCATCCCCATGTCATCCACATGTTCATGTTTTTCTTTCTTCAATCAAAATGAAATTAAGGTTTTTGAGGAAAACATTCCAGGTTGTTTCTTCATATAGTGGACTTCAATGGGGATCAACGGGTTGAAGGTCCAAACTGCAGTTTCAGTGCAGCTTCAAAGGGTTCTACATGATTCCAGCTGAGGAATAAGGGTCTAGCAATCTAGCGAATGGATCTATAATTTTCTAAAAAAAATAAAATAAATTTACATACTTTAACCACAAATGCTCATCTTGCACAATTTGGAGAAAAAAAAACAGAGTCGCAGGATGTAAACTCACAATTGCAAGAAAAGTTTGAATTGTAAAATAAAAATTCGCACTTGTGAGTTTAACTTACAATTGTGAGTTTATATAACACAATTCTGACTTTATTTCTCAGAATTGCGAGTTTATATCTTACAATTCTGACTTAATAACTCACAATTGCGAGTTTATATTATAATGTAATATATATTTACATTTCTGAGAAAAAACTGTCAGAATTCTAAGTTTGGATACGCAATTCTGAGTAAAAGTCAGAATTGCGAGATACACGTGGAATTCGGACTTGTTTCCTCACATTGTGACTTTTTATTCTTAGAATTGACATGTAAACGCAATTCTGAGAAAAAAAAGTCATAATTACGAATTTATATCTCACAATTCTGACTTTATAACTGACTTTCTAAATCGGAGAAAAAAATGGTCAAAATTGTAAGTTTGTATCATGCAATTCTGTGTAAAAGTCAGAATTGCGAGAAAAGTCTGAATTGTCTGATAAAAATGTGCAATTCTGACTTTTTTTTCCAGAATTTTGAGATATGAGCTTGTAATTGCGAGTTATAAAGTCCAGTTTTGAGGAGGAAATAAAGACTGATATGCTCTCAGAATTGTGATTTTCTTGCGACATCTTGCAATTCTGACTTTAGAACTCGCAATTGTAAGTTTATATCATGTAATCCTGACTTTCTTTTCTCAGAATTGCGAGTTTATATCTCACAATTCTGACTTTAGAACTCGCAATTGCGAGTTTATATCACATAATTTTGACTTTATTTCTTAGAATTGCAAGTTTGAATCACACAATTTCGACTTTAGAACTCGCAATTTCAAGTTTATATCACATAATTCTGACTTCATTTCTCAGAATTGCGAGTTTAAATCTCACAATTCAGAGAAAAAAAGTCAGAATCGAAGTACCGACCCAGCGTTTACAAAGAAAACATGCATACATGTTTACCTTTTTTAAGAAAACGACAGATCGTTTGGCTAGATAAGACCCTTATTCTTTGATTCCTCAGCTGGGATCGTCTAGAGCCCTGCGTTGAAACTATAATTTGGACCTTTAACCTGTTGGTTACCATTAAAGTCCACTATATGGAGAAAAATCCTGGAATTTTCCTCAAAAAACGTACATTTCTTTTCGATTGAAGAAAGAAAGATGAACATCTTAAATGACATGGGGGTGAGTAAACTTTCAGGAAATTTTCATTCTGAAAGTGAACTACTCCTTTAATAGATTAAGGCAAAGATTCTGCATTTCTCATTGACGCACATCTTAAATTTCAAGTGTCGCCTTCGCATTTCAAAAAATCCAATGTGACATACAAAGGCATCGTGTCAACTTAAGAGTATAATCTTTGATTACTGGAGGAAGCAAATGACCTTCTGTCTCGATTCTTGCCCACGCTATTTTTCACCATATCGTCTTATTTCTTCCTTCTCCCCCTGCTGACTCACTTGATGTAATAGGGTTCGCCCGTGTCACTGAACGCCAGCTCCCAGTTTTCAGGCAATGCCCCTCCACGTGCTCCGTTCTCCATGGCAACCCCTCCATCCCGCCCACCGCCTGAATCCCAAGTCTGATTAGGTGAGACAATGGTGGTAGGAGGGGCACTGCTCGCTCCTGCAGACCCCGCTGGGAAACAAAGTACAGTGAGCATGACATGAGATGCAGCCGTCTTGTATAATCTTAGGCGACCTCAGGCCAGCGAGAGGTCACGGTGCTCATGTTACTCTCCGCTTGCCAGCTCTAATATGAGAAAAGCATCAATCCTTTTAAATGTCAAAAATATTGTGGTTAAAAAGATGTGTTCAAAAATTGTGGGAGGTTCAGCATGTCACACAAAATTAAAAATACTGTATATCACACAGTATTTAAGTAACAACAAAGTAGCTTCTCAGGGCTTTTGTTTTATTTTAGTTTTAACAACGGCTTTTAGAAGATAAATGTATTGTCTCTGTAACAGTGAAAAGAGATAATGAGTTCTTGAAAAAAATGAACCCAAAGGGAGCACATATAGAGGGAAAATTAAAAGGACCCAAACCTGTGCCTTGGGGTACGCCATAAGTAATAGATCCTGATAAAATAATAATTTTCCAATCTCAACAAGAAAAAGGCCCCTAAACATATTACTGTAGCATGAGTTTGGAAGCTGCTTGCTTTAAAAAAAATAGTTGTTTAAAAGTACTAAACTAATTTCATAATAAAGGTTGACCCAAAAGCTGAATACCTGACAGACCAGAGTCTTCCTCACTGTTGTCACCTTCCTCCACTGCCTTTTCCAGGTTGCTGAGTGATTTGCTACGGGTACGGAAGTTCCTCAGGAGATTTCGGTGTTCCTGGTACGTAATGGGGGGGCTGTCAGGACCGATGTGGACTGGCCGAGGTGTGCCATAATAGTTCCCTGTGATGATAGAGATGTTTTAGAAATGGCCTCTTTGAAGCTACAATCGAAAAGCTGTTACGATCAGCAAAATTCAAAAACAATGGCCTTTAGACACAATGCATTACATGCACTAACTGAAACAGTCCTTGACAAGATCATCCATTTTTAAACTAAAAGCTATTGTCCCTTGAGTCGATTTTTTTAGTCAGCCAAAGAGCCGCTTCTAGAATTGTGGATCAGAACACGATAATCAAAACAACTTGAGACGGGGGGCTTTGGAACGTCAAGATCTCCATTTTTAAAACTACATTTTATCCAAAAAAGGCATGAATCCAGCAAAATACAAGCCCTGTCATGAGCACACCATTAACTTTGCCAAAAAAAATGGTTGTACAAAAGCATTCCAATTTGCAATTACCTGACATACAGACAAACAACTAAAACCACTAGTAAATTTATTTAATTTAATACAACATCCTTCACATTCACATATGTATATTATCAGCTTAACAATTTCAGTGAAATGTTCAAATTAACATGAATTAACATGAGCTATCATGCCCCCTTTTCCTGTAGTGACAACACAAGCTGGCACGAACTGCACAAGTCTGGCAAGAGCTCGATAAAATCTGATGATCCATGTTATCCTGCATGATTTGAGTAAATGTTCCAAAAGATCATCTTGTGCTTCAGTGGAAGCAAGACAGTTTGACCTTTTGCACCAAGGACTTCCCAGAATCAGTGTCATAAATTTGCTTACTTGATTAGTGACATGTCTGAATTTTAGAATGTTTAAAATCTTTAGTCTTCCTCATTTAAAACAGATCTTGAATTTAAAAGCCATTTACAATGTTGCATGTGACCCCACTTTATCTCTCAAACTAGAACTTCTTGTGTCACCAACTTTAATGCTACAGTTCTAGTTGTACATTTTATCATAAGAGGAATTTTTCCTGCTCCTGGCTGCTGCTGCCCTACATCACACTCACTTTAAAACCCTTAATCACAGCTGAAACTAATAAACTGGCAGGATATTCCAGAGCTCTTTTAGCAGCCAGATCAATGCCGAAAACATAAGATTAATCCACCTCATCTACCTTTAAATCTCCAAATAAAACCATACAATATAAAAAATATTCTGGTAAAACCATATAAGACCACTAGAGGTGCACAATCCGTCTCAGCTAAGAGAGTTTACTCAGATTTTTTTGTACAATGGCTACAAATGTGACACTTTCAGTGATATTTAACCACAACATAACTCCCTCGCTGCAGCTTATTTATGGCTGGAGAGAAAAAAAAAATAAAAAGACAGAGAAAAAAAGAGAGAGAGGAATGGGGGTGGAGGGGTGATGGGAGACAGAGAAACTGAAATAGGGATTACAGAGAAAAGCCTCTTTTCTCCTGTACAGAGTGATAGAAAAGTAGGAGTGTGGTGTGGTTTCTGACTGGAGAGATGACTCATGAGCTGCGGGGCTTCACTGCTCAGGTGTTAAAAATACTTTTGTAATTAATTATAGACATATTGAAACAAATAACAACAAATCTCACATTTCTAGAGTGATTTCTAGGGTCCATTAAGTTTTTTAAAAAGAAATTAATACTTATATTCTGCAAAGATGCATTAAATTGATTAAAAGTGACAGTTCAAGCATTTGTAATGTTAGAAGAAATAATTAAATTTGAATAAATGCTGTTTTTTTTTTTTAAACAAACAATCCTGACAAAAAGGCACCATGTTTTTAACAAAAATATTGAGTGGCACAACTGATTTCTATGGAAGCCAGTTTCTGCCACTGCATGCATACAAAATAAAAAAGGTAATTGCAACTTTTTATCTGACATTCAGAATTGTGATATAAAGTCAGAATTGCGAGATACAAATTCACAATTCTGATTATCTCAGAATTGCGAGTTTATGTCAATTCTGAGGAAAAAAAAGTCCAAATTGAGAGAAAAAAGTCAAAATTGCAAGATATAAACATGCAAATGTGAGGAAAAAAAGTCAGAATTGCGGATTTTAATCTGACAACTCTGACTTTTTTTTCTCACAATTGCAAGTTTACATCTCACAGCTGTGACTTTTACTCAATTCCAAATTCCAAACTTACAATTCTGACTGTTTTTCCTCAGAACTGAGATTAGTTTTTCAGATTTGCAAGTTTATCTCATAATTCTGAGGAAAAAAAGTCAGAATTTTAAGAGAAAAAATCCGTGAGAGAAAAAGTCAGAATTGCACATTTTTATTTTACAGTTCAGACTTTTCTTGCAATTGCAAGTTTACAGATCGCAATTCAGACTTTCACACAGAACTGCGTGATACAAACATACAATTCTGATATAAACTCACAATTGTGAGTTATAGTCAGAATTGCGAGATACAAATTCGCAATTAAATTTTTTTTCCCCCAGAATTGCGAGTTTGTCAATTCTGAGAAAAAAAAAAGTCAAAATGGAAAAAAAATTCAGAATTGCGATATATAAACAAAAATGTGAGGGAAAAAGTCAGAATTGCGGATTTTTATCTGACAATTCTGACTTTTTTTCTCGCAATTGTGACTTTTACTCAATTCCAAACTTACAATTCTGACTGTTTTTCCTCAGATTTGTAATATAAACTCACAATTCTGAGAAATAAAGTCAGAATTGTGTGATATAAACTTGCAATTGCAAATTAAAGTCAGAATTGCAAGATATAAATTCACAATTCTGTTTAGTTTTTCTCAGATTTGCAAGTTTATATCTCATAATTCTGAAGGAAAAAGTCAAAATTGCAGGGAAAAAAGTCAGAGTTGCTAGATATAAACTCACAATTGTGAGAAAAAAAAATTGCAAATTTTTATTTTACAGTTCAGACTTTTCTTGCAATTGCGAGTTTACATCTCACAATTCTCACTTTTACACAGAACTGTGATACAAGCTTACAATTCTGATATAAACTCAAGTTATAATGTCAGAATTGTAAGATATAAATTCACAATTCTGACTTTTTTATTCTTTTTTACATGAAAAAAGTATTGTTGATATGGTTAGTGACTGGACCATGACATTTACATCCGTCATCAGCCCTTGCATGGTTTAGGTTTGCATAAAAACCTCAAAACCAAATTTATGTGGAATTATGGACATAATAGGTGAACAATCTTTCTTACTTTTCAAAGACAAAGGAAAGTGGCGCAGCGGCATCAAAAACACGAGTCAGCAGAAACATATTCATAAATCCAAGAGCTGCAGCTCTGAAGGATGTCATAGTGCGAATCTGCAGCTGTGTGTGAGACCCTTAACAAAGACATCAGCAGGCTCAGACATCAGTCTGCGTTACACGCTTGTTCTCTCTCCATTAGGGCTCTTTTTCAGCTCTTTCTGCTGATAATGTTGGAGGACAGAACCAAGCCAACACGGCACTTTTCTCCGCAGTCTGGAGGGTGCTTCTCTTGATTCTGATTGGCTTGAGCATTTGGAACTCTGGCGTGACGCCCTGACCCTCACCATGTGTTCACGAGCACACACAAACTCAAATGCATGCGCACACAAACTCAGATGAACAGTAAATAAAGGCCTGTCTGTTCCATATGTTTACATATAAAATTGCAATTGGTTTGAATATGAAATGTGTGAATTTTGGGTTATATCAACAAGATAAAATGTGTAAAACCTTCATACTAGTAGCTGAAAAACATGATCTAATCAGCATAAATATTTAATAAACAAATATGAAGAGCTTAGGGAAAGGTGGTCTGAGTGTAGGTTTGCACATAAGCATTTTTTATTTAAATGTTTTTTTGTTTGACAATAATATTGTTTGATAAGCAATGAAATCACTGATTAGTTCTCAGATTTTTTGACTCTAAAGCCCTCCACTGTCAGGTCGTTGTTGTTTAAAGCCACATATTAATATGGATTTTTGTAAACATACTTTACCCACACTTTCTGCCCAATAAATTATTTTAGAGCTTGAAATAATTAGAAAAAAATTTACTTTCATTTTACAAATGCCCCTGGTACTTTGTTCATTTACAATATTATTTAAATCTTACTTTTTAAATTGAACTCTCTCATATAATCAGGTTTTACAAGACTGTGGGAATCCTAATATTTAAATATCTTGAACTTATAATTATTATTATTATGTTGAAAACTGATTTTTTTTTCAGGTTGGAAAGTTTAAGCTATTCAAAACAGCCTTAATCTAAAATCTAAATCTTTTGTACCATTATATATCTCTTTATCATCACTTTTGATTAATTTAAAGCATTCTTGCTATATAAAAGAATTAATTTCTATAATCCCCCCCCCCCACACACACACACAAAAAAAAACTAAATATATACTGACTCCAAGCTTTTAAATTGTACAGTGTATAATGTTACAAAAGATTTTTATTTAAAAAAAATGCTGATCTTTGGATCATCAAAGAATCCTAAAAAAACTGTTTTAAATACTGATAATAATCATTTTAAAAATGCAAATTTTTCGGCATATTAGAATGATATCTAAAGGATCATGTGACACTGAAGACTGGAGTAATGATGCTGAAAATGTAACTTTGATCACAGTAATAAATTACATTTTAAAATATATTCAAATAGAAAACAGTTATTTTAAATAGTAAAAATATTTTAAAATTGGACAGTTTTTGCTGTACTTTGAGTCAAATAAATGCAGGCTTGGTGAGCAGAAGACACTTCTTTAAAAAACATAAAAAATACCCACCACAAAAGTGTATTTTACCCCCTGGAACGCAATTTTTACCGGGGGACCCCCTCGAAACGCGATTAGGCTACTTTTGGGCTAGTTTTGAGTAGCAATTGGGCGGGTTTTGTTGTGAAAACCTGGCAACCCTGATGTTGAGCCTCCCTTGGAAGTTTTCCAAGGCCCCCTAGTAGTCCAGACACCTGTTTGTGAAACAATGGTTTGCCGAGGCTGACACTGACCTTTGAACTTCCCACTTTCCAGCAGAGCTCCAGATTCTTCCAGTGAGAAGAATTCCTCAATGGACACAAAGTTATAATCCACCCCTGAGATCTCTCCATCCCGTGGCTGCCTGGTCGTACCTGGGTCAAAGCAGGGAACACAAACATAAGAATGTAATTAGAAAAAAAAAATACAATGTTTTTGCTTTTTGCTTAACTTAGCAAAAAAAAAGACGTATGAATTTGTTATAAGCAGACAACAAGCTATTTAAATGTAGAATGTAAAAATAGAAAGGTCTGTAGTGCTACAAACAAACATAGGGCATTTTAAAAGATCATTATTTTTTCATAAACCTGCATCTTCCCTTTGCTAAAAATCTAATGCATTTTTGAAAAAAAAAAAAAAACCTGGGCATCCTGATGACATCACCAGTAGGCAAGTCTCTCTTTGATATATTTGATGTTTGAACCTCTGAAAACAGAGACACAGCTGTCGCACTTATAAACAAACCTGTACTAAGTTGATATGGAAAAAGGCAGAATTTAATGTCTCAGTGAGTATGTTAAAATCACTTACATAACAGCGTTTACATATTAACTATAAATTAAACAAACTGTCGGTGCGTCTGTTTGCATATGACTTTGGCGGGTTGAGGCAACACCTGATTATGATTTCAAACACTTCAGACTCTATAATCCCACAGTGATGAGATTATACAACTTCCTCTCCATTTTCCATCTCAAATGAAAGTGAGAAAAGTGGATTTTCCTGAGGTAGATTAGCAGCGCATCCCAATTTAGGCTAAACTGATCACTGCAACTCATCTGTGTTGCGGAAAATATACAGTAGGAAACCTGCCTGCTTTGATCAATCGACCTTGCCAACATAACAAATGGCTCTGAAGCAAAAGTCTTCAGGAAGAGAAAAGGTATGTGGTTTATGAGGTAGTGCGCCTATCACATAGATACAACACACAGTTATTCAACATCAAGCAGGATTGTAATGACTTAAAAGCCTTCAGCCACTATATACAATAAATCATCCTTTAATAACAAAACACTGCATTGTCCCAAGGTATTATAAAGCCCATATATGACATCACAGCGACCTGTATTACATTAATCCTAATGACAGCCCATGCAAAAAGCATATGAGTGGTTTCTCCTCTTGAAATAATGATATTTTAATGCAACACAATTGAACCCTATGCATTTACTCTAAAATGAATCTCTAATGAATGTGTGGGATGAGACATTAAAGGGATAGTTCACCTAAAAATGAAAATTCAGTCAGTAATTACTCGCCTTTGTGTTGTTTCAAACCCATAAGACCTTCACAGCAAAATCCCCAGTGTTAATTTAACACTCTTGAGTGTGGACACATATAGACACTGAAGCAGTGTTGAAGTTAACAAGATAATTAGGTGATTAACAAAGTGATGATTGATCATTATTGAAGACACCTGATGCTAATAAGCAGAATCACCAAAGGAGAAAACCAAAAGTTTTAAGCAACCATTATAGCGGCCAGTGTTTGCATTAGTTAGGCTCTTGACCCTTAGATCTTCAATATTACGGTTTGTTTGGCCGCAATTTGAGTTTAAACAGCCAGACATAAGCTCATGTCATCAGGTGATGATTATGTTTTAACATATTCATTGTTTGACGTGAACCACCTAGTGTATAATCTGTTATTATTTATTTTTATTTTTATTTTTGCTTATTGTAACAGCCTTTACAAGCTATAGAAGATCCAGCACTTCCTATACTTTATGGAAAGATTTTTTTACAACTTGTTTAAAAAAAAAAAGTGTTTCACGTAGGCACACATAGACATCAAGAACCAGCCCATGAATCTCAACAATGGTGACAAACGGCATATTCAGATAATCAGATCAACTCTAAACTCTCATAATTTATTCATGCCGCAATGCATGATGGGAGTCATGGATGAGTTCTGATTGGTTACAACACGCTTTTTGATGGTCACCGTTGTTGTGGTTCTCACGCTGATTCTTCATGTCTGTGTGTCTAAATTAAAAAAAACTCTTTTTTTCATCCTCTGTCTGATTATGCCAAAACTGATTGCTCTTTTGTTCACAGTTTCTTGTAGTCTGAAAGGAAATCCTATGTCAAATACTCAAGTCGCTATATGATGATTATGTCAAGCACAGTCAATGCCACCTGATGACTTTTGCTCTTGGCTTGTCTGGCTGTTATAACTCAGTAATTGCAGTCAAACAAGCCCTAATATTGAAGATTTAAGGGTCAAGAGCCTAACTAATGCAAACACTGACCACTATAATGGTTGCTTAAAATGTTGGTTCCCTTCCGGGAACTCTACACTGCGTCCTGAAACGCTGTGGGGAACGCCATTGGCGGGCCGCACTCTGAGTCATGTCCAACGTCCAATGAGAAACGGGAGTGACGTCACAGGCGCGGTGACGTCATCGACCAGGAAGTATAAAAGCACGTGCGTTTGAAGCTGGCGTCAGCTTTTGTCATTCAGCGAGAGCGCTCTGTGTTATTGTCTGTCTGATCCGCATTCTGCTGTTTTTCAGTGCCAATTGCACTACTTTTATTTGAGCAGAAATGCCAGGGGGAAAACGTTCTTTTAAGAACGAACGTTCTTTTAAGAACGAACGATCTATGGCGGTTCAGCAGCCACATAGACGGTGTGTCCCTCCCTGCCAACGCTTCATTGTTGGTGGGGATACACACGATCTATGTGTAGTCTGCTTGGGAGCGGAGCACGCTAGGTCAGCCCTTGAGGGGGCTGGCTGCCCGCAGTGCGAGCGGATGCCGCTGCGGTTGCTCCGTTCCCGGAAAGCCCTCTTTGAGGAGGGGGCTTTCACTAGCGTTCCCCGCGGGTCTGGCCCCGCTTCCGTCGAGGCGGAGCGGCAGCTGCACTCGTGGGGTTCGCAGCTAGATCTGCTGGAGGGAGTTGAGACGGGTGATCCCCTATCTCTCTCCTCACCCAGCGGATCGTATGACCTCCTCTTGGATGAGGAAGCCCGCACTGCGGTTCCTTCCCTCCGAGAGGAGGAGTCAACGCTTCTCCTGTCTTCCTCCGAGGAGGTTGACATCGAGAGCGTTGACCTCCCACAACCGCCCCCCCGTTCACCCCAGTATGAGGAGCTGGTGGAGGTGCTGACGAGCGCGGTGGCCAAGCTCAACATCAGCTGGTCACCCGCTCCAGATCCAGAGCCCCAGGCGAGCAGGCTTGATGAGCGCTTCCTGCGGGCTAAATCAGCACCTCCCAAACGGAGCCTTCCCTTTTTCCCCGACCTCCATAAAGAGATCGCGAGGTCGTGGGATAGGCCGTATTCCTCTAGTCTCTACTCCCCCGCCTCAGATTACTACGGTAATGTGGGGGGGATGGAGGGATACGGCTACAGGGCGATGCCTCAGGTCGAGCAGACACTAGCAAGCTATCTGTCTCCCGGCCTGGCATCGTCCCTGAAGGCTCCGTCCTTGCCCACCAAGCCATTAAAAGTAACATCAGGCTTGATGGGCAAGGCTTATGCGGCAGCAGGTCAGGCTGGTGCATGTTTACACACCATGTCTGTGCTCCAGGCGTACCAAGCCGACCTGCTGAAGGAGCTTAGTGATGGCGAGGAGGTGAGCGTGTCAGAGATGCGCAGGACCGCTGATCTGGCGCTTCGGGCCACCAAGGAGACCGCTCGCGCCGTTGGGCGGTCTATGGCAGCCTTGGTGGCCGCGGAGAGGCATCTCTGGCTGACCCTGTCCGACATGAAAGAGAAGGACAGGGTCACGCTCCTGGACGCCCCCCTGCACCCCTCCGGCCTCTTCGGTGACTCTGTTGACACAGTTGTCAACAGGCACCAGGAGGCCCGTAGGCAGGCAGCGGCGTTCCAGCGCTACCTCCCTCGCCGCACTTTCTCCTCTGGGGCTGCTGGACGGGAGCAGCCCCAGCCGCACTCCAGCTCCTCACACAGGGAGACCCAAAAAAGGAGCGTTGCTACCCGTGCCCCTCCGGCGCGGCCTAGAGGGCGGGTTCAGCAACGCTCCAAGCCGGGGTCCTCAAAGACTAGGCCCGACCTGAGGGTCGTCCTACAGTCTAAGAGGGCCGCGGCTAAACGGCCCTGATGGTCGTGGCCCAGGGCCAATGAGGGCAGCCCCTCTCGAAGAGTCAGGTGCCTCACCGCCTCTGAGGAGTACGGTGACCACCTCTCTTCGGGGCCCTCAGGAGATTCGTCAGCCAACCCTGCCGGTGTTACAGGGCGCGGCAGTCTCCCGCGAACATCATTCTCTGGTCCTTCCGCCCGGAAACGTAGCGGAACCAGAGAGTTCGCCACCCCCACGGGGGTCTCGAGAGCGCTCACTTCAGGTGCATCCTGCCAGTTCGCTGCTACAGGTCACCAAGTTAGCTCCTCTAATAAATCCAGAGACCAGTCTCGAGAGGCTGGTTCCCTTAGTAGAATTTCTGGCAGCGTGGAAACTACTGCCAAATATTTCTATGTGGGTCCTGCGTACTGTAGAGAAAGGTTATTCCATTCAATTCGGCGCCAGGCCGCCACCTTTCAGCGGGGTATTTCCTACTCTGGTAGGCCCCGAGCAGGCTCTGGTATTGGAACAGGAAGTGAATACTCTCCTGAGGAAGGAGGCCATCGAGGTGGTCCCTCCTCAATGCAGAGAAGCAGGGTTCTACAGCCGGTACTTCATTGTTCCCAAGAAGGATGGGGGCCTGCGGCCCATTTTAGATCTCAGACAGCTAAACCTCTCAGTAAGAAAACTGAAGTTCAAAATGTTGACTGTCAGACAGGTCGTGTCCCAAATCAGGTCCGAGGACTGGTTTGTCACGATAGATCTGAAAGACGCATACTTTCACGTCTCCATCCTTCCTCAACACCGGAAGTTTCTCAGGTTCGCTTTCAGGGGCAAAGCTTACCAATACAGAGTTCTTCCGTTCGGCCTAGCGCTCTCTCCCCGAACTTTTACGAAGCGTGTGGATGCTGCTCTGGCTCCATTGCGACTCCAGGGCATCCGCATACTCAACTACATAGACGACTGGCTCATTCTAACCAGTTCAGAACAGTTAGCGGCTCAACATCGAGATGTTGTTCTTGCTCACATGAAAAAGCTGGGGTTGAGACTCAACGCCAAGAAAAGTGTGCTATCTCCATTACAGAGAACCACTTATCTAGGTGTAATCTGGGATTCGACCACGATGCAGGCACGATTGTCACCTGCTCGGATAGAGTCGATCCTTACTGCAGTAAATGCGGTCAAGCTAGGCCTGCTACTCACTGTCAAACAGTTCCAAGTACTGTTAGGTCTTATGGCAGCTGCATCCAACGTGATACCTCTTGGACTGCTGTACATGAGACCACTGCAGTGGTGGCTCAAAACCAAAGGGTTTTCCCCGAGGGGGAACCCATTCCGCAAGATCAAGGTCACGCGGCGCTGCCTACGTGCCTTAGTCATGTGGAAGAAGCCCTGGTTCCTACTACAAGGTCCAGTGCTGGGAGCTCCTTGCCGCCGCGTCACGCTAGCGACAGATGCATCCCTCACCGGGTGGGGAGCGGTCATGAGTGGCCGCTCCGCCCAAGGCCTATGGAACGACCAGCATCACTCCTGGCACATAAATTGCCTAGAAATGTTGGCAGTGTTCCTGGCTCTGAAGCATTTCCTTCCAGACCTGAGAAACCGTCACGTGCTGGTCCGCACGGACAACACGGCGGTGGTCTACTATATAAACCACCAGGGAGGTCTGCGTTCACGCCCCTTATACAAGCTGGCGTACCAGATCATCCTGTGGTCACAAGGGAAGCTTCTCTCATTGAGAGCAGTTCACATTCCTGGACGTCTCAATGTGGGAGCAGACATCCTGTCGAGGCAGGGGCTGAGGCCCGGGGAATGGATGCTTCACCCTCAGGTGGTGAAGCAGATATGGAGAGTCTTTGGTCAAGCCCAGGTGGACCTCTTTGCGACTCAGGAGACATCGCAATGTCCCCTTTGGTACTCTCTAGTTCCTCCAGCTCCTCTCGGACTGGATGCCATGGTACAGACGTGGCCGAGGCTTCGTCTGTACGCTTTTCCCCCGATCGCTCTGCTCCCGGGAGTTCTGGAAAGAGTGCGCCGGTACGGAGTACGGCTGCTGCTAGTAGCCCCGTACTGGCCGGCCCGAGTATGGTTCTCGGATATAATCGCCCTCCTCGACGGCTCTCCATGGGAGATTCCTGTCAGGAGCGACCTTCTTTCTCAGGCTGGGGGCGCAATACGCCACCCCCACCCAGAGAAATGGAAGTTATGGGTGTGGCCCCTGAGGGGGCACAACTCATAGAAGCTGGTCTCTCAACCGAGGTTGCTGAGACCATCCTTCAATCCAGAGCTCCCTCTACGAGGAAACTTTATGGCCTAAAGTGGAACCTGTTTGCGTCATGGTGTCACGAACGCCACTCAAACCCAGTCCACTGCCCGATCGGTACAGTGCTGGAGTTCCTGCAAACTCGTTTGTCCGCTGGGTTAGCTCACTCCACCCTGAAGGTGTACGTGGCGGCTATATCGGCTTACCACGCCCCTCAGGGCGGCCTTTCAGTGGGCAGAAACCCCCTGGTCTCACGTTTCCTCCGCGGTGCACTCAGGCTGAGGCCTCGTGCAAGACCGAGAGTCCCTACATGGGACCTGGCTGTGGTATTAGAAGCGCTGTGTAAGCCTCCCTTCGAGCCTCTGGAGGAGGCCTCCGATCGGATGCTTACCCTAAAAACAGCACTGCTGTTGGCGCTAACATCTCTTAAGAGAGTCGGTGACCTGCAGGCCCTTTCAGTGGCCCCTTCCTATATTGACTTTGCCCCAGGGTTGGCCAAAGCATTCCTCTACCCAAGAGCTGGGTACACACCCAAGGTCCCCTCAGTAACACCACAGCCAATAACGCTGCTAGCGTTTTATCCTCCTCCATTCGTGGAGCACGACCAGAGGAAGTATAACTTAATGTGTCCAGTAAGAGCACTAGACACTTATGTCCACAGAGCTGCCCTGTGGCGTAAATCAGAGCAATTGTTTGTCTGTTACGGCCCCCCTAAGAGGGGGTGCCCGGCTTCCAAGCCTACTATCAGTAAATGGATCGTTGATGCCATCTCTACTGCATACGAGTCCTCTGGTCTCCCATCCCCGATGGGAGTCAAGGCTCACTCAACTCGAGGCGTCGCAGCCTCCAAAGCTCTGATGGCAGGTGTCCCAATCAAGGACATCTGCAGTGCGGCGGGTTGGTCCTCACCTCTTACGTTCGTCAGATTCTACGAACTAGACCTCAGAGCCACTCCGGGCTCAGTCATCTTTCAGCCCTAGCACTAAGGCTAGGCTCAAGAGGTCAAAAAGGCGCTTTCCTTCGAGTAAGGAAAAGAGTTTTTACCCCTTTTTGTTCTGGCAAATTTCCCCAGACAAAGGCGTATGACTCTCCTCTACATTCCTTCCAGCCTCGTGTGCCCGAGGGCCGAGGCCTGTATTCCTCGTGTCTGGTGGTTGATCACAGACAGAGATGAGTTCCAGTGTCCTGGCAGGATCACCAGGCACTTCCTATGTCCCTCTTGTACTGGCTGTACGCAGACAATGGACTACCATTTCTCCTCGTGTGCCTGAGGGCCGAGGAGCTTTTTCTCCCTCTGCACTGGTCGTGTGACAGGCAGCGGTTGAGAACCCTAGCCTCGTGTGCCTGAAGGCCGAGGTCTCTTATCCCTCTTGTCTGGTGGTGGATCACAGACAGAGATGAGTTCCAGTGCCCTGGCAAGGTCACCAGGCACTTCTTGCGTCCCTCTTGTACTGGCTGTAATGCAGACAAAGGACCACTATCTTTCCTCGCGTGCCCAAGGGCCGAGGAACCCTTTTTTCTCCCCCTGCGCTGGTCTGTTGACAGGCAGCGGTTGAGAACCCTAGCCTCGTGTGCTTGAGGGCCGAGGCCTATTCTATCCCTCTTGTCTGGTGGCTGATCACAGACAGAGATGAATTCCAGTGCCCTGGCAAGGTCACCAGGCACTTCTTGCGTCCCTCTTGTACTGGCTATAACGCAGACAATGGATCGCCACTTCTCCTCGAGTGCCCGAGGGCCGAGGAGCATTTCTCCCCCTGCACTGGTCGTGTGACAGGCAGCGGTCGAGAACCCTATCCTCGTGTGCCTGAGGGCCGAGGTCTCTTATCCCTCTTGTCTGGTGGTGGATCACAGACAGAGATGAATTCCAGTGCCCTGGCAAGGTCACCAGGCACTTCTCGTGTCCCTCTTGTACTGGCTGTAATGCAGACAAAGGACCACCATCTCTCCTCGTACGCCCGAGGGCCGAGGAGCTTTTTCTCCCCCTGCACTGGTCTAATGACAGGCAGCGGTTGAGAACCCTAGCCTCGCGTGCCTAAGGCCGAGGCCTACTCTATCCCTCTTGTCTGGTGGCTGATCACAGACAGAGATGAATTCCAGTGCCCTGGCAAGATCACCAGGAACTTCTCGTGTCCCTCTTGTACTGGCCGTAACGCAGACAAAGGACCACATCTCTCCTCGTGTGCCCAAGGGCCGAGGAGCCTTTCTCCCCCTGCGCTGGTCTCATGACAGGCAGCGGTTGAGAACCCTAGCCTCGTGTGCCTGAGGGCCGAGGCTCATTATCCCTCTTGTCTGGTGATGGATCACAGACAGAGGTGGATTACCACTCGCGTCCTGGCAAGATCACCAGGCGGAGTTACTACAGTGTCTCATCAGGTAAGTATTTCTAGACACTGTCCCTTCTCGGTCTTGCGAGACCAGACGAAGGATGACATGACCTCGTGGGCTCGAGGGCCGAGGTCTCTTTCCCTCTGATCTGGTGGGCTACACAGTCAGAGATGTATTACCACCCATGTCCTGGCAGGATCCCCAGGCTGAGGTTTGTAATGTATTAACGCTGTCTTTTTCCCCCTTGTTCTAGCAGACACTAGGCAGGGTGCGGAAATTATGGGGACGTTGATACCTCGTTCCCCACAGCGTTTCAGGACGCAGTGTAGAGTTCCCGGAAGGGAACGTCTCAGGTTACGTATGTAACCCTGGTTCCCTGAGGGAACGAGACACTGCGTCTCGGACCATAATTCCCGCATCCCTGCTGCGCTCGCTTCATGCCTATGAGCTGACGCCAGCTTCAAACGCACGTGCTTTTATACTTCCTGGTCGATGACGTCACCGCGCCTGTGACGTCACTCCCGTTTCTCATTGGACGTTGGACATGACTCAGAGTGCGGCCCGCCAATGGCGTTCCCCACAGCGTTTCAGGACGCAGTGTCTCGTTCCCTCAGGGAACCAGGGTTACATACGTAACCTGAGACGTTTTCTCCATTGGTGATTTTGCTTATTAACATCATGTGTCTTCAATAATGATCGATCATCACTTTGTTAATAACCTAATTATCTCGTTAACTTCAACACTGCTTCAGTGTCTATATGTGTCCACACTCAGAGTGTTAAATTAACACTGGGGATTTTGCTGTGTTCATTCATCTTCGGAACACAAATTAAGATATTTTTAATTAAATCCGAGAGCTTTCTGACCCTGCATAGATGTAACTACATTGTTCAATGCACAGAAAGGTAGTAAGGACATTGATAAAATAGTCCATGTGACATCAGTGGTTTAACTGTAATATTATGAAGCTACGAGAATACTTTTTGTATGAAAAAAAAAAAACAAATAATGACTTTATTCAACAATTTCTTCCGTGTCAGTCTTCGTTGTGTGTTCAGGAGAGTACCACGTTCAGTGCGGAATAGATTAAATTGTTGAATAAAGTCGTTATTTTTGTTTTCTTTGCACACAAAAAGTATTCTTGTAGCTTTATAAAATTACAGTTGAACCACTGATGTCACATAGACTATTTTATCAATGTCCTTACTACCTTTCTGGGCCTGGAATATTGTAGTTTCATCTATGCAGGGTCAGAAAGCTCTCGGATTTCATTAAAAATATCTTCATTTTTGTTCCGAAGATTAACGAAGGTCTTATGGGTTTGGAACAACATGAAGGTGAGTAATTACTGACAGAATTTTCATTTTTGGGTGAACTATCCCTTTAATGTCTCATCCCACATATTCATTAGAGATTCATTTTAGAGTAAATGCATAAATAAAACAAAAATAATGACTTTATTCAACAATTTAATCTATTCCACATCGAACGTGGTGACTAAAAAGCATAAAGTCTGGTCCATTTTGCAATGTAAAATTAATTAAAACATAGGGAGCATAGGTCTACGAAGAGTTTGAAGGAAAATACTAGAAAAATAGCACAAAAATGTGCTAAAATGTGTCAAGTCAGTGATCAGAGTTTTGCTTGTGGAAGTTAAAGGGATAGTTCGCCCCAAAAAATAAACATTTTGTCATTAATTACTCACATTAATGTCGTTACAGACCCATAAGACCTTCGTTCATCTTTGGAACACAAATTTAAGATATTTTTGATGAAATCCGTGAGCTTTCTGACCCTGCATAGACAACACAACTGAAACGTTCAAGGGCCAGAAAGGTAGTAAGGACATCATCAAAATAGTCACAAAAATAATTTTTGTAGCTTCATAACATTACGATTGAACCAGTGATGTCACATGGACCATTTTAATGATGTCCTTACTACCTTTCTGGGCCTTGAACGTTTCAGTTGCATTGCTGTCTATGCAGGGTCAGAAATCTCACAGATTTCATCAAAAATATCTTAAATTTGTGTTCCAAAGATGAACGAAGGTCTTATGGGTCTGTAACGACATTAATGTGAGCAATTAATGACAAAATGTTTCTTTTTTGTGTGAACTATCCCTTTAACTTATTCAAATTTTTGCACAAGCAAAACTCTGATCACTGACTTGATGTCTATGCAGGGTCAGAAAGCTCACGGATTCAGTGGTTCAACCGTAATGTTATGAAGCAACAGAAAATATTTTTTGTGACTATTTTGTGTCTATAGAGGGTCAGAGAGCTCTCAGATTTCATCGAAAATATCTTAATTTGTGTTCCAAAGATTAACAAAAGGTCTTACGGGTTTTGAACAACATGAGAGTGAGTAATTAATGACAGAATTTTCATTTTTGGGTGAACTATCCCTGAGTTAAATTGGATATTTAAAAAGAAAAAATATATATCTATCAGGAATTGATTGGATTGTGAAAGCAGGCATAAATTTTCAGAAGAGAGCCAGATGGTTGGGGTTAAAATATAGCGATCTGTGGTGTCAGCTGGAAAGGACAGTTGAGGAAAGATTATGAGGATACATTTTTTATTCTTTGGGAATAGCATGTACTGATGAAATACGCAAAATAAAACCAGGAAGGTGTTTTAGAAAAGCAAATAATGCAGACTATATGTTCACTCTAAAAGCCCCAATGCAACCCCATCCTAACCATTTAGCATGACATTAAGCACCTGGTTAAACATAGCCGTGTTCTTATATACTGACACACCTGTGCTATTTTATCTTAAAAGAACAGAAAAGAGGAGCATCCTACAGTTTTCAGGCTTTTAATTGCCTGCAATCTATTCAGGGAAGTGACAGTAAAATTAGCTGCTTTATGGTGTCAAAATAATGATGTGATGAATAAACGTGTTATTTGGGAAAGCCTTTTTATTTGGAGTAGACAGGCTATGTAACTGAACCCGAAGCTATGTGAATGGATGCATAAATTTGAGTGTGCTTATGTGTATATTCGCAAGCATGCGTGAATGGGTTTGTGTTTGGGTGCTGTCGCGTTTATGCGTATATGCATGCACAGGAGCGCTGAAAGGCACAGCAGGGTACCTCAGGCTGGAGACAAAGACAAATGTGCAGCTTTGGGATTCAAGAGCAGGAAATAGGTGAAATGCGGGCCGGATTAAATGCATCAGCTGTGATGGTAAACGGGTGCCTGATGTTTTAAAGGGGCCAGCAGGAGCTATGCATTAATAAGTGCATGCAATCATTTCTGAAAATAGTTGCAGTTTTGTTGCCAAGGCAAAATATGGAACAGTGCCATTCACAATGAGCGCACTGCTGTGACATTTGATGACAGTTGCCATGGCAATGGTTAAAGTGCATTGCATTGCCTCAAAGTGAATGAACCTTTGACTCCGCATGAGGCTTGACGTGATTGTAAACTGGATTTGTTTACAGTCTCTGAGAGCATCAAAGCATGAGATTGCATGCATGCTTTTGCTGGCTGATGTATTTCAGTATCTTTCTCGTTTGTGTTTTTAGTGCAGTTGTTTTACTGCAGGGGTCTTCAACCTTTTTCAGGCCAAGGAGCCCTTGGTGGGTAGAGAAGCAACAGGGAGTCATTTTACATATTGTATAATCTTGTGTTGCCAGACCTATGACTAAAAAGCATAAGGTCTGGTCCATTTTGCAATGTAAAATTAATTAGGTCTATGAAGAGTTTGAAGGAAAATGCTAGAAAAATAGCACAAAAATGTGCTAAAATCAAGTCAGTGATCAGAGTTTTGCTTGTGCAAAAATTAGAATAAGTTAAAGGGATAGTTTACCCCAAAAATAAACATTTTGTCATTAATTACTCACATTAATGTCGTTACAGACCCATAAGACCTTCGTTCATCTTTGGAACACAAATTTAAGATATTTTTGATGAAATCCGTTAGCTTTCTGACCCTGCATAGACAGCAAAGCAACTGAAACGTTCAAGGGCCAGAAAGGTAGTAAAGACATCATTAAAATAGTCATAAAAAGTATTTTCGTATCTTCATAACATTGCGGTTAAACCACTGATGTCACATGGACCATTTTAATAATGTCCTTACTACCTTTCTGGGCCTTGAACGTTTCAGTTGCATTGCTGTCTACGCAGGGTCAGATTTCATCAAAAATATCTTACATTTGTGTTCCAAAGATGAACGAAGGTCTTATGGGTCTGTAACAACATTAATGTGAGTAATTAATGACAAAATGTTTATTTTTTGGGTGAACTATCCCTTTAACTTATTCAAATTTTTGCACAAGCAGAACTCTGATCACTGACTTGATGTCCATGCAGGGTCAGAAAGCTCACGGATTCAGTGGTTCAACCGTAATGTTATGAAGCTACGAAAATATTTTTGTGACTATTTTAATGATGTCCTTACTTTCTTTCTGAGCCTTCAAAGCGGTAGTTCTGTTGCTGTCTATGGAGGGTCAGAGAGCGCTCAGATTTCATCAAAAATATCTTTATTTGTGTTCCAAAGATGAACAAAGGTCTTACGGGTTTGAAACAACATAAGGCTGAGAAATGAATGACTGTATTTCCATTTTTGGGTGAACTATCCCTTTAAAAACAAAGCTTGCCTATTCATTTTACTTTTTAATTTTCAAATGAAAATTTCACAAGCCTAATCTAAACCATTTACGTAGACAGCTGAAATCAGATTGAAATCATTGGTCTGTGACAAATATGTCCAGATTTGACTAGTGTTCTATAAAAAGCATAATATATGACACAGCATCTACTGCACCACTGAAGTCTCACACATGGTAAACCTACAGTATGTAAGTTTGCATCATTACTATGACAACCCGCGACTCAACAGAACAGAAACAGTCAGTCTAAAAAAAGATTTAATAAAAGAAAAAAAAATCTGATTTTCCCTGAAGCCTGAATAAAGCCTCAGTGTACCTTTAATAACAAACATGGACAAATCCAGTGATGATATTATCCTCAAAAACACTTGTTATGCCATTCAGACCATTTTCAGACACACAGATTAAAAACAAAATGTTTGCCTTCACTCCCAAAAGTTGTTTAAACTCAATCAGATTACAGTTTACCAGATAACGTAAGTACATTTGTCTTGAAAACGCAGCAAATTAGTGACAGTCAGCAGATTAATTTGATACGTTTTATAACTGGCAGTTTAATGCACATTTTAATCTGTTCTCCAACATTAATTTGACATCCTGTGTTAAAGGGATAGTTCACCCAAAAATGAAAATCACCCCATGATTTACTCACCCTCAAGCCATCCTAGCTGTAAATTACTTTCTTCTTTCAGATGAATACAATCTGAGTTATATATTAAATAAAGTCCTCTTTCAAGCTTCATAATAGCAGTGAATAGCTGTTGAGATTTTGAAGCAAAATAAAATGCATAAATCCATCATAAAAAGTACTCCACATAGCTCCAGGGGGCTAATAAAAGACTTTTGAAGCAAATTGACGCATTTGTTTACGAATAATTTCTATATGTAAAAATGTATAAACTGTAAACTCTAGCTTTTGTTATGCACGTGTTCCAGCGGATTATGTAGCACAAAGGCGTAGCGTAAACTCTGGTACAAATATGCTAGTCTTGCAAAAACTAAGTTTTGTTTACAGCAAAGGAAAACCAGTCTCTTCTTGGCTTACATCGAAATCCTCTGACATTTTGCTTTACAAACTTGTTTGTACTTCTAATTCGTGACCAATTCAGTGTTTTGCTTTACTTTCTCCTCTCTACTTCCACATTCATCACTCCGTGTTCACGTACATCAAACGTCATCTGCCGGAACGCCACTTTCTTTTGAAAAAAGTTTCAAATATGGATATTTGTCTTACACAAATTCATAGCTTCTTTAAAAAGGCCTTTATTAAAGGAGAAGTTCACTTTCAGAACAAAAATTTACAGATAATGTACTCACCCCCTTGTCATCCAAGTTGTTCATGTCTTTCTTCCTTCAGTCGTAAAGAAATTATGTTTTTTGAGGAAAACATTTCAGGATTTCTCTCCATATAATGGACTTCAATGGTGCCCTCGAGTTTGAACTTCCAAAATGCAGTTTAAATGCAGCTTCAAAGGGCTCTAAATGATCCCAGCCGAGGAAGAAGGGTCTTATCTAGCGAATCTAGCGTTATTTTCTAAAAACATTTACAATTTATATACTTTTTAATCTCTACACAGAGTACACACAGAGCTAGACAAGACGAGCATTTGAGGTTAAAAAGTATATAAATTGTAATTTTTTGTAGAAAATAACCGATTGTTTTGCTAGATAAGACCCTTTTTTCCTCGACTGTAATCGTTTAGAGCCCTTTGAACTAGAGGTCTGCGCGGGACTGCTTTTCTAGTCCCGCTCCCGCGAGGTTTTATTCCGCACCCACCCGCTCCCGCTATATATTCACGCTTTGTTCACTCGCTGCCCGCTTAAAATAATTTTCTTCCTGACCCGACCATTCCCGCTAAATTTAGTTCTCGTTTCCAGAATCTCACATTTAACTATTAGGAAACAATACAGAGTATATAAAACTTTTTTTCGCAGTACATCCATTATATTTTCATGTCCCACTTTTAAGATGTATTATAGCTTGCATTCAGCCCGTCATAGATCAAATGTTAGATCAAAATTATATTTTAGACATTCAATGGTGATTAAAAAAAATTGCAGCGCTGGTGGAAACACCAGACCATGTTAGCATGACTACAATGAATATGATGAAGAGCGGCTCGGACTGTCCTGTCAGCAGCATTGAGCGCATCTTCAGCGCAGCCGGAAGGGTTCTGCGTTCAAGTGCACGCAATAGGCTAAAGCTTGCTACAAAGCACCGGCAAAAGTAATTACCATGACTGTGAAATAGCAAGGAGATATTTAAATTATTTATTTATAAACTAGTGTTTTCTGAGTTAGTGATGATGAAGTTAACGATCCTCCTCATCCATCTCCTCATTAGATAGAGATACATCTTTACAGATTAGCTAATAATAATAAAATAGTTTTTGTTTTCGATTTGTTTTATTTCATTAAGTACTAATTTAAAGCTTTCTACATATGTTTATCATGTCTGACAAAAAATAACGGTTAAATAGTTTCCACTGAAAATGTAACTGATCACGCTGGCGCCTCCATATAAAACGCGTTTCCACTCTCCGCACAAACGATTGGATATGCCCCTAATAGCGCACATATACACACACACACACATATATATATATATATATATATATATATATATATATATATATACACACACTTTTTTTTTTTTTTTTTTTTTTTTGCCAATTCGTGATTTGAGAAGGCAAAGTCAAACATAGAGTAGGTCAACTTTGGTCGTTACTTTAAGAAACAAAAAGCTTACGTTTAACGAACAAAAAATGCTCCAAACGTTTTTTTTTCTAAATTAACTTAATAAAAAAGAAACAAAATTATAACCACTTTGCCATTACATGCAAAACTGAACTATTTTAATTGCCAAAACAGTAGTATAAGTTGTTTTGGCAAAGGGGGAAAAAAAAGAAGAATCGAAAAATACGTCAGCATAACCTTATGAAGATTCTGGCACTCCAAACATGGCTTTGCGCTCTGGAGTAACGCTGATAAACTGATGTGAACAGTTGTCCACAGAAAAAACACCATCAGTACCCGCACTTCCCGCACCTATGAGACCTTGCCAATAAAACGATATATATAAACAATATATTGTTACCGCCCGCTCCCGTTCGAATTACACCAGAGTTACCGACCGCAACCGCTTTTATTTGGAAATTTATTCCCGCGCCGCAAGAAATGTGGTCGGGTCCCACGGTTCCCGCGGGAGAGCCGCGGGAATGCAGACCTCTACTTTGAACCTGCATTTTGGAAGTTCAAACTCAGGGGCACCATAGAAGTCCATTATATGGAGAGAAATCCTGAAATGTTTTCCTAAAAAAACAATTACCTTACAACTGAAGAAAGAAAGACATGAACATCTTGGATGACAAGGGGGTGAGTACATCATCTGTAATTTTTTGTTCTGAAAATAAACTACTTCTTTAAAAGCCTGGATCTATGTGGAGTACTTTTTATGATCGATAAATGCACTTTTTTGTGCATCAGAATCTCAGCAGCCATTCATTATCATTATAAAGCTTGGAAGAGTCAGGACTTTTTATAATTTAACTCTGATTGTATTCGTCTGAAAGAAGAAAGTCATATACACCTAGGATGGGGTGAACTATTCCTTTAAAGACCCCTGTGTTACTAAATAATGTAGTCGTGCATCACTCACAGGGCACGGCGCGCAGGTAGAGGTTCTCCCGTATGACCTGTTGGAGTTGGCTGTCCATGGATCCGGGTGTAAAACACTTGCTCAGGTAAAGTCTCAGATCCTTACAGAGAGTCGAGCCTACAGATTACAAACAGAACACATGAGCAAGAATGAGATGGAGAGATCTGAAAGCACTTTTTAATAACAGCACTGTTGCCAAACTCACAAATAGAACACTGCTGTCACCATGGAAATATGAGAAAAAAGGTGAACTGGCAAAGTGAAACTGTCAAAGATGCTGTTCTAAAAATAAACAAATTGAAATACACCTTAACACTGATAAGGGTAAAACGGTCTCTCAACCTGAAATTCAGTCCTCTAATACCACACACCCCGGGCTACCACAGTAACACCTCAGACCTCACAAGAACACTAAGACTGCACTGCAACTGCAGAAGTCTCTAAGGTCAGTGTGCTGTTGTCGCAAACAAGCACTGCGGAGCACCTAACGAGGACCTATCCTCCCCGCTCGGCTTCTCTGTATTGATTTTTGCACTTAATATAATCCGGTGGTCCTTTCCGCACACAATCTCAACACATGGACTCCTCAAGGACTCATGGGAAAGGTAGGATGAGTCATTTCCCGCTGATCTATTCATTTTTTAAAGTGCGTTATGACCTTAGATGACAGCCAGCTTCCTTTCACACAGAATATTGATGGTCTTTATACATTGTGGACGGGGATTGCCCGGCCCGATATTCGCCGATGCCGGGCTCCGCCCACTCTCCCCCCCCTCGCGCTGACAGCGATCAATCGGGCCGACCAGGGCAGAGAGTTCCGGAGAGGTTAAGTAATAAAATACAGGATATCACATCCACTTAATGTCTGACACTGAACTGTGGGAAGGTTGAGACCTGGCGTAGATATTGCATATCAGGATCTTTTTACATGATGTTATTAAGAAAAATACTGTATAATTCAAAAGCGTTAGAGTAATCTGAGTTTCTGTCTAAACTAATCACAACAGCACTAAACAATACTACATTTTGTCAGTAATTTTCATATCATTAGAAACTCACTGGACCAAAAACCAATGAGTTAAACATTATACAAGTGAAGAGATAGATTAGGGAAGTTCAGAAACATTGGAAAACCCCTGTAGGTCCATGAGGAAATATAAAAAGGATGCCAACTTAAGTAACAAAACTGATGTTATGAAAATTCATTACGTAGTATGTGTTTTATGCTTCTTATTCACAAACTTTTCTGATTTGGTGAGTTTTGTTACATCACACAGCATTTTCGCTTAAAGGATTAGTTCACTTCCAGAACTAAAATGTACAGATAATTTACCCACCCCCCTGTTCTCCAAGATGTTCATGTCTTTCTTTCTTCATTCGTAAAGAAATTATGTGAGGAAAACATTTCAGGAATTTTCTCCATATAGTGAAATTCTATGGTGCCTGCGAGTTTTAACTTCCAAAATGCAGTTTAAATGCAACTTCAAAGGGATCTAAATGATCTTAGCCGAGGAAGAAGGGTCTTATCTACCGTAACAATTGGTTATTTTCTAAAAATAAAAATTACAATTTATACACTTTTTAAACTCAAATGCTCTTCTTGTCTAGCTCTGTGATGCACATGCGTACTCTGTGCACTCCAGTTTAAGATAGTTAGGATATGTTGGAAAACTCCCAACTCATTTTCTCCTCCAACTTAAAAATCATCTTACATTACTGCAGAAGTACTGACCCAGTGTTTACAAAGTAAAAGTGCAAAGAAGGTCAAACGCCTTTTACAAAAAAGGTAAAACAGCAATGTAGGACGATTTTGGAGGACGAAGTTGGAGGAGAAAATGACATGGGAGTTTTTCAGCATACCCTAACTGTCTTGAACCAGAGTGCAAAGAGTACGGATGTGCATCGCAGAGCTAGACAAGACAAGCATTTGTGGATAAAAAGTCTATAAATTGCATTTATTTTTAGAAAATAACTGATTGTTTCGCCAGCTAAGACCCTTCTTCCTTGGCTGGGATCGTTTAGGGCCCTTTGAAGCTGCATTTAAACTGCATTGTGGAGGTTCAAACTCGCAGGCACCATATATGGAGAAAATTCCTGAAATATTTTCCATCAAAAACATAATTTCTTTACGACTGAAGAAAAAAGACATGAACATCTTGGATGACAAGGGGATGAGTAAATTATCTGTACATTTTTGTTCTGGAAGTGAACTAATCCTTTAAGTGGAAATGCTGTGTGATGTAACAAAACAAAACAAAATAAAATAAAATAAAATAAAATAAAATAAAATAAAATAAAATAAATAATCGCTTAGTGGGAATGTGTAAACATGGTGTAAATGTACACTACCTTTCACAAAAGTCTCTTTGCTCTCCAAGGCTGCAATGATTTGATGAAAAACAGTAATATTGTAAAAACAGCAAAATTGTGAATAATTATTACAATTTAAAATGACTTTTAATTTTTCATGGGGTGGCAAAGCTGAATTAGCAGCCATTACTACACTCTTCAGTGTCACATGATCCCTTAGAAATAATGTCTAATATGCTGCCTTGGTGCTTTCATTATCAATATTAAAAACAAGATTTTTGATGAATAGAAGGTTAAAAAAACAACAACATTTATTAGAAATGTTTTACTGTAAAAGAAATTCTTACTGACCCAAAACTTTTAGTTTGGAACAGAGTACCATCATTTAAGCAGGAGTTAAAAAGATGTATTTTATAAAACAAAAAAAGTATTATTTTTCTCTCAGTTTCTACTTCTGTTATTTCCATAAATAACTGTTCTTCTTCCAAACATGCCACAGTTACTAAACCAAGCTGCGAAGTTGCTATGCTCTACCATTCAGTCCTTAAAAACATCTAAAACCTAGTTTTGCATAATTTAAAAAATAAAAAAACCTTTTCTCACATAAGAAACCATTATTTGACATTCCTGTTAGCTCACGACATTGTGTTGACAGACCAGAGAGAATGAAATGCCTTCATTACGCATTCATTTATGGTGTCAGGAGCAACTAAAAATTCTTAACACTTTCTTGTGTAGAAGCTAGACATGAATATAGTAAATCAAATCCCCATGGAGCGTCTTGGGCTGACGTATTGAGGCAGGTTAGATTAGGATAATACAATCCTCGGGCAGAATGACACTAACGGGTGACATGTCAACACTGTGACCTACTCAGGGCTATATATTGTCAGTAGGCATAAAGCTCTTACTAAACCTTAACTAAATTAAGTATTTAATTTAATAAGTGGAACAAAATGCAGATAAAATCTAACAAAATGTAACCTGATAGGGTGTCTAGCAGCTTTGTCAGAAAAGACTTGGTCTGGTAATGAAAAGGTCACAGGTTTAACCCCAGGCAGAGGTGTCCCATGAACCGGAAAATTACTGATATCCCCTATCTTCGCTGTGATTTTCTCAACCTTCAAATTATGTTTTCTTTCTTCTGTAGAAAACAAGAAAAGTGAATTTCTACAGAATATCCTGACCACTCTTTCCAGTGTAATAAAAAGAAATAAAGACAGAGGCCAAATGGCGAAAATTATTGTTCAAAATGACAAAAAAGCACCATAAAAATATAAAAGTAGTCCATACCACTTTTGTACTTTATTCCAAGTGTTTTGGAGCAATTAAAAAAAGCTTTATGATAGAATTAAAGTCAATATTAACTGAAAATCTTGACATCCGCCACAGCTCTCCTTTCTCCTGAGAGAAATACAAATGAATTGCTCGTCTGAGTCAGATCTTTTCATTGAATCAGTTCAGAATTTGTTTAAGAACTGGATATGCACAATCGTAAGGAATATGTCACCCAAATTTTAAAAAGAAGTAGTTTTTGGAATCTTTTCTCTCATTTTGCATTTTAACAACCTCAGACTTTTTCAGTTTTATTACACTACCAGTCAAAAGTTTTTGAACAGTAAGATTTTTAATGTTTTTTAAAGATTTCTGTTCTGCTTACCAAGCCTACATTTAATTTAAAAAATAATAATAATAATTTATTCCTGTGATCAAAGCAAAATATGCTGATTTGCTGTTAAAAAAAATCTGTATTTTAAACAGTTGAGTACATTTTTTTCAGGGTTCTTTAATGAATATAATGATCCAAAGATCAGCATTTATCTGACATAAAAAGCTTTTGTAGCATTATACACTATAACATTCAAATGCTTGGAGCCCGTATCTTTTTTTTTTTTGGGAGGGGGAAGAATTCCTCTCTGTACATTTACTGTCTTATATTTATTGCAAAGTCGATGTTGGATCAGTGCATAAGGCTGTTATTCTCCAATTATAGCGGCTAATCACACACCAGTCGATTTGCTCTTATTGATAAATAAAGTACCTGGTGATACGGTTTTGATCCGAATAGGATGTGGACATGAGTTCAGAACCCCTCTCACATCTCCCAAGGTCAATCCCAGAACAGGTGTACCGCCGATCTCTAAGATGATGTCACCAACAGTGGCTCCACCTCCAGGTGCTGCTGTGACAAAAGGGAACTCTCCATAATCTGCACCACCTCCAATGGCCACACCAAGCTCTCCCGAGGCTCCGCCCAGCGGGACGAAGCTCTCCTGCACTTTCGAGCGCCAGTGCAGTTTCTTAACAGTGGCCTTAGACATGTTGACAGCGCTGAAAGAAAAAGAAAGAGGAAAAACACGGTTCAAACATGTTCTGCAAAAATTAAAAGGAGATTTCCCTGCTGAAAAAAAAAACTTTAAACCCGGTTTAAACTGGTTTTCCAAATTGGTCAGTATGGTCAGTTGGCTGGTTTTAGGCACTTTTTAGCTAGTCAGAGTGTGAGACCAGCTGACCACCTAGCTAAACCAACTAAAAACCAGCTTGGACATGTCAGAAGACCACCTAAGACTAGCTTAAAGGAGTAGTTCACTTCCAGAACATTAGATAATTACAGATAATTTACTCACCCCCTTGTCATTCAAGATTTTCGCGTCTTTCTTTCTTTAGTCGATAAGAAATTGTGTTTTATGAGAAAAACATTTCAGGAATTACCTCCATATAGTGGACTTCTAAATATTGCAAAAACAAGATATGGAAAAACAGCAGCCTTAAAGGAATACAACCATTGCCACAAAGAAGTGCGAAAGAACCTCAGAAGGGACAAGAGATCACAGGTGGAAAGACTAGCTAAGGAGGCAGAACTCGCAGCATCTCAAAGAAACATGAAAGAACTGTACAACATCACCAGAAAACTGTCTGGGACACATCAAGAAAGTAATAAACCGATTATGGACAAGAATGGCACACTCCTTTCAACCCCAGAAGAACAGCTCAATAGATGGGTAGAACATTTCAAAGAGGTTCTGAACTAGGGATGCACCGAATCCAGATTTTTGGGGTTCGGCCGAATACCGAATACACTGTTTAAGATTCGGCCGAATCCGAAACCGAATACCGAATCCTACTCGCATCCTTAATTACACGTTTTTAGCTGTGACTGTCCAGCTGCCGTACCTGAAGTTGCTGCATTTTGGCTGCTGTCTGTAGATTCCTTCATGCAAAACTCGTATTCTTTTGGATGTTTTAGGGGCCGTTCACATGTAGCGTCTTTTGCGCGCTCAAATTCGTTATTTTAAATGTAGATGCGCGGCTTGCGCGCGCATAATGGAAGCGCCGCGCACGCGGTGCGACGCGCTCGTTTTTCCAGGCGCGTCCGCGCCGCATCGAGATAAAAACATCTCAACTTTTCAGAATGCAGCAAGCGCTCCGCAGCTTGGAGCTAGAGCGCAGCTGATGGTTGCTTAGAAACGGCAGACGCTTCCGGAGCGCAAGCGCCCGAGCGCTTTGTTGACAAGGAAGAAAGAGGCGCGCCTAGTGTTTTCCACGCGTTTTTAGGCGCGACATGTGAACGGCCCCTTAGACGCAAATGTTTTAACATCGGCGATATGTTGTGTACTGCTTAGGGTCCTTGCCACCACGAGACAAATTGGCATTGCAAATTGAACATAAAGCTCGACTTGAATCGCCTTCTTTTGGTGGAAAGTACTGCCAAACAAAACTTTTTTTGCTTACGAGTTCCATTTTCAGATTCTTACAGCCTACTACATTCGAACGGGTCCTATGTAGCCTAAACACCTTCACGTAATCAACGGCCGTGTGACGTCGTAGTGCAAGTCTAGGGTTCGGTTTCGGTGGAAAATAAATCTAAGGTTCGGCCGAAACCAAACCCCGTCAAAAAGCCCAGGATTCGGCCGAATCCGAATCCTGGATTCGGTGCATCCCTATTCTGAACAGACCACCACCAGCCGAGAAACCATATATTTCTATGGCGCAGACACAGTTGAAAATCAAATGTGACAGACCAACAAAAGCTGAAATAAAAGCTGCAATCAAACAACTAAAACCAGGTAAGGCTGCTGTCCCTGATAACATTCCCCCTGAAGCCCTCAAAACTGCTATGAACACATCCACCGACATGCTATACAGACTCTTTGGGAGAATTTGGGATGATGAAAAACTACCTACAGAATGGGCAGAGGGACACATAATGAAACTCCCGAAGAAAGGTGACCTAAGGAAGTGCAACAACTACAGAGGGATAACCCTACTCTCTGTGCCCAGTAAGATCTTTAACCGAGTCATTCTTAACCGTCTCCAAGAGGCTGTAGACAGCAGGTTGCGGGACCAGCAAGCAGGTTTCAGGAAAGATCGCTCATGCGCAGACCATATAGCAACACTTCGCATCATCATTGAACAGTCTATTGAATGGAACACATCCCTATACATGAACTTCATTGACTTTGAGAAAACATTTGACAGCCTAGACCGGACAACTCTATGGCAGCTAATGGAACACTATGGAATCCCCACCAAGATCATAAACCTAGTTAAGAACTCTTATGACGGCACCTCCTGTAGAGTCATGCATGCAGGCCAGCTCTCCCAGCCCTTTGAAGTCAAGACAGGCGTCAAACAAGGATGTCTTCTCTCACCATTCCTCTTCCTCCTCGCTATTGATTGGGTCATGAGGGAAACAACAAAAGGAAAGAGAAACGGAATCCAGTGGACACTGTGGGAGCAACTGGATGATCTGGATTTTGCGGATGATATTGTTCTACTCTCTCACACACATTCACAAATGCAAGAGAAGACATACAGACTTGAACAAACTTCAACAAAACTTGGCCTTACCCCCAATACAACAAAAACAAAGGTGATCAAGATTCACTCCAAGACTAGCAACCCCATTACCTTAAACAACGCTGCCCTATTGGAGGTAGAATTCTTTACCTACCTAGGCAGTGTGGTGGACATAGCTGGAGGGACGGATGCAGATATTAGAAGCAGAATTAACAAAGCAAGAGTGGTATTCAACATGCTCAGAAATATCTGGAGCTCAAAGAACATCTCTACAACCACTAAGATACGCATCTTCAACTCCAATGTGAAACAGGTGATGCTTTATGGGTCTGAAACATGGAGAACAACAAAACACACAACACACAGGCTGCAAACATTCACCAATACCTGTCTCAGAAGAATACTAAACATCTGGTGGAAAGACAAAGTGAGCAATGTGGACTTGTGGAGAAGAACAAATCAGGATCCCATAGATGTACAAATACAGAAAAGAAAATGGAGTTGGGTTGGTCACACTCTTAGAAAACCTGCCACAGACATCACATGTCAAGCCCTGAGATGGAACCCTCAGGGGAAAAGGAAACGAGGTCACCCCAGGAACAGCTGGAGAAGAAGTATAGAGGCAGAAATGTCTGAAAGTGGGCTGAACTGGGGAGAGATCGAACAGAAAGCCACCAACAGAGTGAAATGGAGGTTGTTCGTCAGCGGCCTATGCACCCAAGAGGAGCAAAGGGCTTAAAGAAGAAGAAGAAGAGTGGACTTCTATGGTGCCCCCAAGTTTGAACTTCCAAAATGCAGCTTCAAATGGCTTTAAACGATCCCAGCTGAGGAAGTAGGGTCTTATCTAGCGAAACGATTGGTCATTTTGTAAACAACTTGGCAATGTATACCTTTTAAACCTCAAACACTCGTCTTGTCTATTCTCTGCAATGAGCATGTGAACTCTGTGTAATCCAGGTCAATACAGTTAGGGTAGGTCGAAAAACTCCCATCTCATTTTCTTCTCCAACTTCAAAATCATCCTACATCACACAGAATTACCAACCCAGTGTTTACAAAGTGAA
This sequence comes from Garra rufa, assembly GCF_049309525.1. Lineage (NCBI taxonomy): Eukaryota > Metazoa > Chordata > Actinopteri > Cypriniformes > Cyprinidae > Garra > Garra rufa. Next base: position 26,150,543 of record NC_133375.1, on the reverse strand, counting down.
CATGCAAATAAGATCAAACGCCCTTTACAAAAAAAGGTTAAACAGCAATGTAGGACAATTTTGAAGTAGATTTTCGACCTACCCTAACTGTATTGAAACGGATTACACAGAGTTCGCATGCGCATCGCAGAGAATAGACAAGACGAGCATTTAAGGTTAAAAGTATATAGAGGGTCAATTTGTTTAGAAAGTGACCAATCATTTCGCTAAATAAGACCCTACTTCCTCGGCTGGAATCGCTTAGAGCCCTTTGAAGCTGCATTTAAACTGCATTTTGGAAGTTCAAACTTAGGGAACCATTGAAGTCCACTATATGGAGATAATTCCTGAAATGTTTTCCTCCAGAAACAATTTTTTACGACTAAAGAAAGAAAGACACAAACATCTTGGATGACAAGGGGGTAAGTAAATTATCTGCAGAGTTGCCTAAATCAAGGTCTTTGCACAAAAAATATTCAGGGTAACCAATCTATTTTGGTTTTTGAAATAGGTTAATTGAATATGAATGATTTCGGATCATTTTGCAGCCTCAAACACTTTTACTGTGTGTCTCATATCATGAATGTCATAATATTGGTTTATTGGTTCTAGTGACAGCCTTAGATAACAAAATGCAAAACGATTAGTCACGATTAATCAATTCAAAATAAAAGTTTATCTTTGCATATGTGTGTGTGTGTGTGTGTGTGTGTACTGTGTATATGTATTACGTATATATAATACACACACATATACCTGTATATATTATGGAAAAATATATAGATTCACACTGCTGCTCAAAAGTTTTGGATTAGTAAGATTTTCAATAGTTTTTAAAGATGTTTCTTATGCTCATCAAGGCTGCATTTACTTGATCAAAAATACAGAAAAAAATTCTGTAAAATAATTCTGTTAATTCCTAAAATAATGCTGTTGTAATTCCTGTGATACAAAGCTAAATTTTCAGCATCATTACTCCAGTCTTCAGTGTCACATGATCCTTCAGAAATCATTCTAATATTCTGATTTATTTTCAATGTTGAAAACAGTTCTGTTGCTTAATATTTTTTGGAACCTGTGATTTTTTTTTTTAGGATTCTTTGATCAATAAAAGGTTAGAAAGAACAGCATTTATTTAAAATAGAAAGGTTTTCTAACAATATACACTACTGTTCAAAAGTTTGGGGTCAGTAAATGTTTATTCTTTCTTTTTTTGAAAGAAACTAATACTCTTTTATTCACCAAGGATGTGTTAAATTAATAAAAAGTGATAGTGATAAAAAGTGATTCTTTTTATCCTAAATCCTGAAAAAAGAATCCAAAAAATATGTTTCCAACATTGATAATTCTAATAATAAATCAGCATATCAGAAATATTTTGTAATAACATTTTGCAATATTACGTTTTTTTCTGTATTTTTGATCAAATAAATGCAGCCTTGATAAGCATGATAAGATAAACTTGTGAGCGGCAGTGTATGTGTAAAATATTTATATATAATATAAATTATATACAAGTGTTTACATACAAATACATACAATAAATACAGATACTGTTTAAATATATACATATATGTGTGTATTTATATATACATATTGTAAAAAATATACACACAGTAAGCAAACATAAACTTTTATTTTGAATTGATTAATCGCAACTAATCGTTTTGCAACTAAAATATTTTAAATATGCATTTAAGCTATACTACTGTTCAAAAGTTCAGATTTTGGTAGCACTTTGTTTTACAGTCCTGTTCCTCATGTACATACTATGTACTTATTATAGTAATTACTAGGTAATAACTAGGTACTAACCCTAAACCTACCCCTAAAGCTATCATACCCCATGTAGTTACCTTGTATTACCAGAACTTTCTTAGGTAGGTACATTGTAAGTACACTGTAAGTACAAATATATATATATATATATATATATATATATTATTATTATTACTTTTACTTATCAAGGTTACATTACATTCATCAAAGGTGACAGTAAATCTATCCATTTCAAATATAAATGTTGTTCTTTTGAACTTTCTAATCATTAAAGAATGATAAAAAAAGTTTCCATGAATTTCTGAAGGATCATGTGACACAGAAGACTGGAGTAATGTCTGCTGAAAATTCAGCTTTCTATCAAAATATATTGAAAACTTAAATTGTAATAATATTTTACAATATTTTTTACCACATTTTGATAAAATAAATGCAGAATTTATAAGCATAAGATAGTTTAAAAAAAATTAAACCAACCCTAAACATTTAAACAGTAGTGTACTGTATATGAAGTGAACAAAACACAAGTGAATATGGCTTTTTACATGTAGATTTGAAGACATATTCAAAGAATAAAACACAGCACAATTTCAAACACATACAGAATGAGAATATATGTCCCATAACTCTTCTAACAGGCATGAAATTAGAGATGAGGGCCTTCACAAACACATTTATGTGAGTCCCAGTGGTATTCCACAAGCTAAACACATGATACGAGTCTCCAAATTGAAACAAAACAAGCAAACAGATGGTCAAAACGCAGTGGGGGGTGATTCCATCCACAAACACAATTTACACGGGCTCATTAAAAATGCATAGATCTATTTCAGGTGTCAACGATTCTGTTACCGAAAAATTTGCATGTTTTTACCAGCAAAACCGTCAGGGGCTTTGCACTAAATATGGTAAAGTATATAAAAAAAAACACAAAATGAATCAGTATCTCAGAGGATTTGCCAAATTACGCATCAGGTTTGGCTGCAGAAGGCCCTCTCTCTCTTTCTCCGCATGTGTGTCCCTGTTGCTTAGCCATATAGCGACTCATATAGTCTCCATAGACATGAATCAGAAGCTAAAGAGATACAAAAACACAAGCAAAAACGAAACGCAAATTACATAACACACTACAGCTTTTCTGATTACAACCCTGCAGTGCAAAGATCACACGCTAGTTAATGCATCATCTGATATACATCAGCGGGGTGGGGGGTGGCTGAGTCTTTAAATGGACAATACTAACAGAGTTACATAGTTACAGCAACACCATTGCAGTAAACTCAGGGAGGGGAGGAGAGGAGACCGTGCATTCTGGCGCTGCGGGTCTTTTCCATTACCTCACAGTGAGAGAGAAAGTTATAACTCCAGGTTGTACTGACTCTGCCTAGAGCTGTGGAGAAATAGCAGAGAGAGTCACCTTAAAAACTAAAAGCAAACAGTGGTGTGAGCACTTCAAACGGCCGGTATCAAAGTCCATCCAACCTGCCGCAGTGTGTTCGCACCTCACTACAGCACACACACACACACACACACACACACACACACACAGTACAGTGTGAATGTGATATGAGAGCATATGGAAAACCTCTCATGCAGGTAAAATAAGACTCAGCACTTAGGATACAAGATTAATGTATAACTTAGCTTTAAATATGCATTTGGATCTTGTCTACCACTTTGTTCGCTGTTTCTGGCATCCCTCTGGGATGATGTTTCATGTGTCACAGACATACACTCTCATCTGAAGGGAAGTTTCTTCGTGTATATCACTGTTGTGTGACATCTGAGTATTTTATCAAGATCTAAAGCCCTTTCCCTCTCTGATTAAATCCCGCTTGCATCCTCTGCATTACATATGCATGCTGAGTCTTCATGGGCTGCTGAGATGTTGAGAATAATTGATTAAGTACTTTGGAAAGGTGCCCAAAACTGCCACCCCATCCTACTTATGAATAAAGAACTCATAACCCCAAACAAAAGACCTGTTTGTGTTTTTTGTACCAGTCAAGAGCATTTAAGACAGACCTGCAAAGAATTTATGCTTCCAGTGTAACAGACGCATTTCAAAGTCATTCACACGGCCAGTGTATTTTTAAGTCGAGTATATTTGCATTAACTGTATCAGGAAATCTTTGATGCGACATGACTGTTTTACATTTATACATTTAGCAGATGCTTTCATCCAAAGCTATTTAAATGCCAGTCACGATTCAATGAGGTTGCATTTATTTGATCAAAATTGTTTCAAAAACAAAAATACTAAGCAGGTTAAACATTTTTCAACATTTATAACCATAAGAAACGTTTTTTGAGTAAGAAATCAACATATGTGACCCTGGACCGCAAAACCAGTCTTAAGTAGCATGGGTATATCTGTAGCAATAGCCAAAAATACATTGTATGGGTCAAAATTAATGTTTTTTTATGCCAAAAATCATTAGGATATTAGATAAAGATCATGTTCCATTAAGACATTTTGTGAGTTACCTACCGTAAATATATCCAAACGTAATTTTTGATTAGTAATATGCATTGCTAAAAACTTAATTTGGACAACTTTAAAGGCAATTTTCTCATATTTTGATTTTTTTTTGCAGCCTCAGATTCCTGATTTTCAAGTAGTTGTATCTCGACCAAATGTCCTAACAATATCCTAACAAACCACACATCAATGGAAAGCTTATTTGTTCAGCTTTCAAATGGTTCAGAAATCTTAATTCCAGAACATTCTAAAATATATTTAAACAAAAAAGTTATTTTTAACTGTATTAATATTCCATTCTATTACTGTTTTTACTGATTTTTTTTTAAATAAATACCACCGTGGTGTGACTTGAAAACATTAAAAATTGTAATTATTCCAAACTTTTGACTGGTACTGTAAGTGTACAATAATATATGTAACATAATTAGGCCTATCACTAACAATTACTTTAGTAATCGAGTAATCAGTCGATTATTGTGTCGATTAATCGATTAATCGAATAATTATAATTATATAAAATAGACCTAAATGAACAATAGCCTTTAAAATTACTTAAAATACATATATAATAGCAATGAGGCAATAAAAATCTGTTCAAATAAAGTATTAAAAGCAAATAATCATATGGTTTTATTAAACAAAACTGTTAAAATACATAATGTATTACAAAATAACAACCGCCTGACGATTTTTAAGTTTTTACACTTTACTGCGTAGTCTAATTTTGACTTAACAATATTTAATTTAAATGTCCATTTAGGCTATGTTTACACTAGTGTGTTTTTGTTTTAAAACGCTTAACTTTTGCTACGGTTATGCCTGTTGTTTACAGTACTCAGGGCGTTTTCGACCCTCGAAAACAGAGGCTTTCATAAAACGCTGCAGAACCCATTTTAGTTTGAAAACTCCAGGGTTGTGTTTTAACTGTTCAATTGCAAAGTAAAAAAAGAAATTACAGTATTTTAACACCCCAAGGAATAACAGTAAATTTTATTACGGGTACTTCTCTTAAATTAAAACATCCCTGATGATGACTGTAGCCTGATTGGTCATGTGACATGCGTTTTTGGTTGTGTAGTGTAGATGGAGATTGTTTCTAAAACGCAGTGAAAACGCCAGTGTAGACGAGGATCGTTTTCATTTTAAACGCCATTAAACACGGTCTTAATCTTTATTATTTGGCCATTTCTTTACAACAGAATTTTTTTGAACGGACATCAATATGTGGACATCAAAACGTGAAAACTCAGAGTGATAGTTTGAGCTTTTATTTTGAAATCGCGAACAGTTAGCATATTGAAAAAGATATTGATGTCTTCACATTTGATGGCGTAGGTTTATAAATGATTTACCTTACAAAACTGATAAAATGGTGCACATTGTGTTTCCAGATGAACGTTATAAACTCAAACTCACAGCAATATGCAAAGATGAAGTTTGAGATGCTCCACACATATAACATTAAATGATAACTTTGTGTGGAGCAGCATTTACTGTTGAATGGAAGCACATAGGTAACCACACATGTAAATAATTAAAGCGCATATATATTTTTTTTCATTGAATCATAGCATTTGTGAATTCACAACAGCATTATTCTTTATTAGGATTTTTAAAAGGGTTTAATACATCATGCAGCCTTAAAAAATGGGTGCATTTCATGGATTCTCACCAGTGCCATTGTGCCATTTGCCAATTACTTGACTCGGGCAAAATGCAATCAAGGATTTTTTTTTTAAATCAAGGATTCGAAGTGAATCGAGAAATCGTGGCAGCCCTTAACACAATACAAAGTTTTAAGTATAATTAGGATTAATACACAAGCTACAGTAAAGCAAAAGTGTAATGTGGCAAACATCTCACTTACAGTTTTCAAAATGTGACTTCAAACCTAATGTTAGAGCTCTAATCCTGTCTGAACACATTGGATATTCTCATTAACTCTGAGGGAGTCTGTGCCACCAAAGATGAAGTGCAGAGAGACGATAAATCCCGCTGGATCTTCAGGTGAGTCGATGAACATGCCCAAATCGAGAACAGGTTTAATTGAAAACTAAAGGTCCAGGTGTCACTGGGCCAAAAAGAGAGATGTAGATCAAAGTTTTGTGGATGGCCCTGGGATCCACTGCGGTTTAAGATTTTGTTGACATCTAATGCAGCAACTCTTAATGTCAATTATTGTTCACGCTGTAGAACAAGACTGAAGATCAGAGAAGAATGAAATTCAATTTCTACCCTGTGTTTCCTCTCTGAAGCAAATGAGTATGGGATGTCTTGATCTCATTGTACTGTAGAACCGAACATTAACTTCAGCTCCAAAATTAGAGAAACACAAGACTACACATCATCACCCTCCGCTCTGGAAAAAAGCCTAACTTGGTTTGCTCATCTTATTTAGCCTTGCTGGTCTGTTGCCTGGTTTCAGACGGGTTTGCAGCACTTTATATCTGGTCTGGCCATGTTAAACCAGCTAAAACCAGCAAATATGTTTAGGCTGCATGGTATAAGCAGGAGACCAGCTTGACATAGTCAGAAAATGCCTACAGAAGTTCTTATAGGGGGAAAAGTACAGCCAAATAAAACTCTAACTTCTGCAAATCATATCCCAATACTATCAAATCACTCGGAGACATGTTTAAAATCTCTCTGCGGCATCACACTGCGGATCACTACTGTGTAAAGGGCCTCAGGTATATCAGTCCGCTGTTATGTGCTGAACCATTAAAGCGTCCAGGACGATGAAGAGCCATGGGGTTTGTTGTTTCTCCACATCAGCAGTCAAGGAATCCTCCTCAATAAAAACAAACAATCTGGAACTCCGAACAAACCTCTTCAGTTAAAAGAGGTCACACTAGACGTTACTCCAACATGACTCAAGTCACATTAGTTTAGGACTACAAATTCCAAGTTCAAATGGAACACTACTCAGCTACTCATCACGTCTATAACACTGAAAGTGTCTTTTCACTGCGAATCATGTCCACTATGTATTCCAGAGATGAAACTTTACGGCACCTGCACACATGCTCATACATATGAATACCCACAGTGCCCACCTGTGCAGGTTCATTTGCATAACGACACTATTGGCTGTTGATTTAAGTCTATAACCTTCATGCTAGCAGCTTTTACGAGAGTAACAAGTAAATGTAACGGGGAGAGCAGAGGACAGGAGAAGAGATGTATAGAAACTGTGTTGCCTAGGGGAAAGATAGAGTGAGATACAGAGGAGTGAAGGAGGGAGGCAGTTCTGCAGTAATGGCATGTTAAAGTGGCCAATGATTGCCATTTTTACATGCTTTATCATATTCAAAATGAATGAAAACGAGCTGAATGTGTGATAGCATGAACATACACTTAAAAATAAAGGTTCTTTATTGGCACCGATGGCTCCATGAAGAACCTTGAACATCCACAAAACCTTTCAAATGCAGAAAAGGTTCTTTATAGTCAAAAAAGTTCTTTATAAAATGTACTTCAAATTGGTTCTTTTAAGAACTGTTCACTGAAAGGTTCTTTGGGGAACCAAAAATTAATCTTTTATGGCATCACTGCAAAAACACCTATTTTTAAGAGTGGAATGTTCAGAAATGCTAACCTTGGGTTGTCATTATTGTTTACTTGTCATGCCAATAAAGTGCCATCAGTTTTTTTTTTTTTTTTGTAATGTTTATATTTCTGAATAATATTATAATTTATAATAGTTTTTAATTTATAATTTCTATTTTATTAGTTTTTTCCTAGTTTTTGTAATTTATTTTATATTTTAGCTTTATTTTAGCTTAAGTTTTTTAGTATATCAAATATTTAGTACATACTAAATAAAAAATCCAGGACATGTATGACCCTTTTTTTAAAATAATTATATTCTGTTCCTTTCTTCTTCACATTCTCTTGCGTAATTGTATGTCTATACAGATTTGTTTCTATCTTGTCTATAATTGTCTAGTTGTATTTTTATTTTCATGTGTACTGGAAGCTTCAGGACCATTGTGTGTGTCTGTGTGTAAACACACATGGCAATAAATCTCCCTCTAATTCTGTTTAACATTGGATTGTTTGCTGAATGACACATGCCCTGGCAAATTCCCTCACAGATACTCAGCGGACAAGCACATGTAGCTACCATTCCTCCTCATATCACGCCTGAGATCTCACAACCCTCATAAAACACAGTGATATGCGTATGAGTGTGGCCATAAACGCTGTGAAGGGTTATGATGGTGCCGAGAGGGGCTGCATGCTGCTAGCCAATGACTGCAATGGTCATTATTTACCAGCAGAGTGGACTATGAATCCCACATCTTATCTCACATCACTGCAAACCCACAGCACCGAGAGTCGCAACTGGTCTGACACATTTTCTCAGCCCCTGCTCGCTCTCGCAATACACACTCTACACTTTCTGTGTCTCTCACACACATCCAAAAAAAAACACCCCACAATAATTTGAACCTGACAGGGTTACGTTGCGAGGCCGCTGTTTTACTACGTGGACCAACAGTTCACTAACGCGTTCGCGCTAATGTACTGCTATTGTTGTCTGAGAGGCGCTTTTACGCGAACATCTCTTATTAAAGATAGAAACGAGTAGCACATGCCGAGTTGAAATGAATCGCAGTGGAAGATGTGGTGGAGATAGTTGACACAAACAAAGCAGCTGACAAGGAGAGAGAGCGCGGCGTTAAATGCTGCAAAGGCAAAGTGGCTCCCCTGGCATCAGTCGCCACGCAAGGACATAATGGAATTCGCGCGGAACACCTACAGAAATGAATGGACAAAAGCATATGGCAGTAGTATCGGATGGTCAGCCAAGCAGTAATGCGACGGTCTGTGACATAGCCTACCTTCATAATTCCAGCCTTCCCCCCCGCGACGTATTGCCGTATGGCTGTAATCCTTAACAATACTCTATCAATATTGATTGCCTATTGGAGTCGCAGGTGACTGCAGATATGCTGTGTTGGAAGAGCACTACGGTTTCAGGTCCATAGCTCTGCGCTGCTGCTGCTGCTGCTGAGGATGAACTGGCCGGAGAGTGAGGACAGTGTAGCATTACAGTCCCGCGCGGAAGCCTCGTGCCCTCAGGGCCGCTCAGCTAATGGAACATGGGTCAAAATTACGCTGCATTCAGTACAGCCCTGTCTTTGCAGGTTTGGCAATAAGGAAGCGATGATAAGGCAGCCAAGCGGAGGGGAGGAGAGGAGGAGGAGGCAGGGACAGGGAGGGAACGCTGTGTGAAACAGGGACGGATCGGACCGCCTATGGTTGGAGGTGATTGGACAGCGCCGAGCGAGACTGGGAATACATGAACGCGCCGTGACTCCTTACCCAAATACTTCAATCAAGAAGATGTATTTGAATTGATAATGAATTGGACTGCATGCTTCTCATTAAGCATGCGAACGTTCTGAGGCAAGTATGGAATATAACATATATATGTATTTGTTTTGGTGACGCTTTGAAAATCGCTGAATGCTCAGATAGCGTCAACAAGTGCAAATTATTTCACAGACGAATTAATTGTTAAATAATAAGTAGCCTACTATTTCACTCTTGGTCACACAGTTATTCATAAATTATCATTTTTTTATTATTTATTTTGCCAAAAATCATTAGGATATTAAGTTAAGATGACGTTCCATGAAGACATTTTGTAAATTCCCTACTGTAAAATATCTAAACTTAATTTTTGATTAGTAATATGCATTGCTAAGAACTTCATTTGGACAACTTTAAAGGCGATTTTCTCAATATTTCGATTTATTTATTTATTTATTTTTATTTATTTATTTTTTGCACCCTTAGATTCCAGATTTTCAAATAGTTTTATCTCGACCAAATGTCCTGTCCTAACAACCCATACATCAGGCAAATTATTTATTCATAAATCTTTTGTGGTCCAGGGTCATTACCTTGATAAACTATCCATATGTATAAACTTACAATAAGGTTCATTAGTTAACATTAGTCAACTACATTAGTAAACATGAGCTAAGAATTAACAATTCTTCTAGCATTTATTATTTTTAATTCATGTTAATTTCAGAATTTACAAATGCATTATTAGTCGATTAGTCGATGCCCTGTGCACTTGATGGTTCCCTGTGCACAGGGAATTTTGGGAATGCTGTTTGTCCCTTATAAAAGTACTACATATTACCTTGATATATATATATATAATATACATACATTTAAACTACACGATCATTAAAACTGGTAACACTTTACAGTAAGGTGTAATTTGTTAACATTAGTTAATGTATTAACTAACGTGAACAAACAATGAACTACATACATTACAGTAGCCTATTTATTAATCGGTTAACTTTAGTTAATAAAAATACAGTTGTTCATTGTTAGTTAATGTAACTTCACAGTGCATTAACTAATGTTAACCAGCACAACTTTTGAATTTAATAATGCAAATGTAAATGTTGAAATTAATATTGTATTACATGTAAAATATTGTTCATAGTTCATGTTAACTGAAGTGACTAAAAAATGAAACCTTATTGTAAAGTGTTACCTTTTAACTTAAACAAAATTACAATGTAGGCCTATTCAGCCTTATAGGTTTAACTTTTTTCTTTATTTTTTTAACACAAGAGTGTTTAGATTGATCAAATATTTTGGGTGCAAAAAAGCCTTCAAAGCATGTCTACGGAATTTTTCTCTGGCCTTAAATGTCTATAGTTTTAAAATGCGTTTATATGAATTTATAAAAGTGTTGTATTTGTAACACAGTGTGGCTGTTCATTTGAGCTTGTATGTGGGTGACACTCTTGGTGGTCTGCCGCCGTGCTGCAGCAGCGTCTCGTTGATCTAACGGGTCCGTTTCAGCTGACATCAGCGGAATACGTTCACTGTTTACGGTTTGCTATGACGTCGGCGCAAACACTTGCTAAAGAAAATCGTAACTCTCTGTTCCGAGTCCACGACGTTACATATGTGATGACGTGTTTGTTGTAAAACACTGCATAAACCCTATTGGAATCCTCAAAGATTCGTCCGCCATTGTTACACCACTGTTTTGGATGGAAAAAAAGAAAGCGGTGTCGTAAGCGTCATTAACTAATGCGCACACTTTATCCATGTGCTCTCTCCGGTTGCCAAGGAAACTGTGTGGGTATCTTGGATACAGTGCCAGTAGCGCATGCAACCCGCAAGCACCACCCACCCCAAGCAAGACATCATCTTGGCTAGATCATTTTCCAATAAAATACATTATAAGGTATTAACGAGAGTAAACGGACAATTGCATCGAGCTGCTTGCTGAAGAAACAACAGAGGATTTCTTCAATAATGCATACAGCCCTTTGGTATCATAAATAACGCGGGGCAATTAACAAGACATTCTCTTCATTACAGAGGGGATGATGGAATGCCTGTTGCAGTGCCACAGTTGTGTGGAAGTGTGTATGTGTTTGGCTGGGGGTTAAAGTCAATGAAGTACCTAAGAAAGTGCTGACTATGACTCAGTTTTAGTACAGAAGCGCCTGCTTACTGCAATCCCAGTGCACCCCTGAGTATAGACTGTACATGGGAACAAACAAAAACACACACACACTACCAGTCAAAAGTTTTTGAACAGTAATGGTTTTTAAAGAAGTCTCTTCTGCTCACCAAGCATGCATTTGTTTGATCCAAAGTACAGCAATAACAGTAGAATTTTGAAATATTTGCACTATTTAAAATGACTGTTTTTTATTTGAATATATTTTAAAATGTCATTTATTCCTGTGATCAAAGCTACATTTTCAGCATCAGTACTCCAGTCTTCAGTGTCACATGATCCTTCAGAAATCATTCTAATATGCTGATTTGCTGTTCAAGAGACATTTATTATTATTATCAATATTTAAAACAGCTGAGTATTTTTTCAGGATTCCTTGATGAATAGGAAGATCCAAAGATCAGCATTTATCTGGAATAAAAAGCTTTTGTTAAACATTATACGCTATACCATTCAAAAGCTTTGAATGAGTATATTTGTTTTTGGAAAAGAAATTATAGAATTTAATACTTTTATTTAGCAAGGGTGCTTTAAATTGATCAAAATTGATGATAAAGACATTTATAATGTTACAAAGGATTTCTGTTTCAGATAAATGCTGTTCTTCTGAACTTTCTATTCATCAAAGAAACCTGGAAAAAATCTACTCAGCTGTTTTCAATATAATAATAAATGTTTTTTGAGCAGCAGATCGGAATATTAGAATGATTTCTGAAGGATCGTGTGACTGGAGTAATGATGCTAAAATTCAGCTTTGAAATCACAGGAATAAATTACATTTTAAAATATATTCAAAAAGAAAATAGTTATTTTAAATAGTAAAAATATTTCAGATTTTTACTGTTTTTGCTGTACTTTGGATCAAATAAATGCAGGCTTGGGGAGCAGAAAAGGCTTCTTTAAAAAACATTAAAAATCTTACTGTTCAAATACTTTTGACTGGTAGTGTACACACTTAAAACACATCACTCAGATTTAATTAATTAATATAATTAAACTTCATGATGCCATTGAAGAACCTTTTTTGTCTAAATGGTTCCATAACCTTTAACATCTGAAGAACCTTTCTAGTTTACAAAAGGTTCTTTGTGGTGAAAGAAGGTTCTTCAGATTATAAAAATGTAAGAATGAAATGGTTTTTTTAAAGAACCTTTGACTGAATAGTTCTTTGTGGAACCAAAAATGGTTCTTCTATGGCATTGCTGTGAAGAGCCTTTTAGAGCACCTTTATTTTTAGTAGTTAATTGTTCATATATACTTTCACTAGCACTTTTATTAGGTTCAGTATCTGGATATACAATCCAGTTATGTTCCAGGTCAAACTGACCAAAATATATATATATTTTTCAGTTGTTTTATCTTCATAAAATGTGAATATTATACATAGTTTTGTAACAATTTATTATTATTATTGTTATTTTTTACAGTAGTTTGATTTGAAGATGTCTGAAGACCAGACAGATCAGCTGCATTTAATCATAATTTTATATGCACATTCCACAACATATCAAAGGCACGTTTATTTTAAGAAAAACACCACAGGTTAACTCAAAAGAAAAAAAAAAGTGAGATATAGGAGCTAAAGTTTTTCGGGAGTTAGTCAGTGGGAATTGTCTAGTGAATCTATTATGTTTAAATTAGCAGGTGAAATCACAGACATTAAAATGCAAACCAAACCCCCTTTCTTTTATACTGTGTTGCACACATTCATCTCAGCTAAGCTCTAATCTAACAGAGCACACCATGGCACTCACTAAAGAGAGAAAGAAACCGAGGGAGAAATAAAAAAAGAGAGTGAGCAAGAGAGAAGGAGGCTGAGTGAAGACAGTGAGATAAATCAAAGTAATTCATCTCTTCAGAACACGATAGCAGATAAATAGACGAGAGCATGTGAACCAGGATTTCAAAAGAGAGAGATGAGGAAGATAAAAACTTATCAGTTGAGTGTAAAAATCAGGAAAGATCTAATCGTTATTAAAACAAGGTGATGTTTTGTGAAAGCTGAATGCATATTAGTTAGATAATTATGTAAATCTTTTAGTATAAACAGTTCAAGACAGTTATTTATTTTTATAAAATAGCATTTGACATGGTATCAGATTATGAGGTAAGCTTTCAAATTCCACATGCACTGTTTCATTAACATATTTTATGATGTCATCCTGCTGAGAGCTGAGAGCTGAGAGCTGGGAGTGTAACCACTAGAGGGCAATAACTGTCCACTTTTATGTGTCTAATTTTAACAAGCATTTGTTTAATTAATTCACTACAGCAGTCTATAGTAGACTGGTTTATACCTCTGTACATTTCTATATAGTGAGTATATATTTAACAAGCAGGCTAAGATTTAAAAAAAAAAATTATGAAGAAAAAACCTTCTCACTCCTGGTAAAACAGAGAGAGTCCTCAGTTTGTTTTCCTTTTGCTCTTCAGATGTATTTTGTTTGTTTATGAAAGAGTGACCTTGACTAGCTGAACAGGCATAAGACTTGAGAAATAAGATAATTTGCACTTGGACGTCAATAGTAATGAAGCAAAAAGGACATCATGGTGTGTTCAAATGGGGGCATTGCCCTTGAGCAGTGCACTTAACCCGCTGTTACTCCGGGGAGACTGTCTCTGCAGTTAGTGTACTGTACATCCCTCCGGGTGACAAGTGTCTGCTGAATGGTGAATAACTGATAGCGCTGTCTGAGATTTTGACCATCATAAGATGGAAAATACTTAAAACTGTTTCCCAAAACTGCATTATGGTTGTTTGTATGTTACATGAATAAGATCCAACATTAAAAAGCAGTTAGATGACACAACTCTGTGAAGTTTCTGCAAAGTTACCCCAGCATTTGGAGTTAATTTTAACATGCAAATATGTTTTTTTAAGGTGTCTGCTTGCTTTGAATCAAACATGTTGAAAGCAGTTCATGCGTGTGGGGATTACAGCGACTTAGACTTAGAGTATGTCATGGGAATGTCAGGAGGAAATCATTTGCAGACAAAAGCTTCAAGCTCTTCCTCAGGGATAACTAGGCTTGATAAGTTGACTTCTGTTCCCACTTGTCTTTAAAAGACATACAGAAGGTTCTAGGTCTTTTTACAGGTCCAATTTAGGTTTAGTTAATGCATGCACTCCCAGAATTCACATTTAGTAATTAATTAACTTTTTTGTTTTATAATTTAGTTTTTTCCTCCTTATTTTAGTTAGCAGTAATGTACATTGCAGTGCTCTCTGATGATATGATGATAATTTTATGCTATTTAGTAAATGTTTTTTGCAAAATATTATGACCCTGGACCACAAAACCAGTCTTAAAGGGGGATTTCACTTTCAGAACAAAAATTTACAGATAATGTAGGCCTACTTTCCCCCTTTGTCATCCAAGATGTTCATGTCTTTCTTTCTTCAGTCGTAAGGAAATTACGTTTTTTGAGGAAAACATTTCAAGATTTCTCTCCATATAATGGACTTCATTGGTGCCCCCGAGTTTGAACTTCCAAAATGCAGCTTCAAATGGCTTTAAATGATCACAGCCGAGGAAAGAAGGTTTTTTTTCTAGAAAGAGGATCGGTTATTTTCTAAAAAAAAAGACAATTTATATACTTTTTTATCTCAAATGCTCATCTAGTCTAGCTCTGTGTACTCTGTGTAGGAAATAAACAATCGTTTCATGAGATAAGACCTTTCTTTCGCAAGCTGGGATCATTTAGAGCCCTTTGAAGCTGCATTTAAACTACAATTTGGAAGTTCAAACTCGGGGGCACCATAGAAGTCCATTATATAGAGAGAAATCCTGAAATGTTTTCCTCCATAACCATAATTTCTTTAAGACTGAAGAAAGAAAGACATGAACATCTTGGATGACAAGGGGGTGAGTACATTATCTGTAAATTTTTGTTCTGAAAGTGAACTACTCCTTTAAGTACATAGCCGAAAATACATTGTATGGGTCAAAATTATTGATTTTTCTTTCCTGCCTAAAATCAGGATATTAAGTAAAGATCATGTTCCGTTAAGATATTTTGTAAATTTCCTACCATAAATATAAAAAAACTAAATTTTGTTTAGTAATATGCATTGCTAAGAACTTCATTTGGACAACTTTAAAGGCGATTATTTTCTTTCTTTCTTTCTTTCTTTCTTTCTTTCTTTCTTTCTTATTTTTTGCACCATCAGATTCCAGATTTCAAAACAGTTGTATCTTGGTCAAATACTGTCCTATCCTAACAAACCATACATCAATGAAAAGCTTTATTATTTCAGATTATGTATAAATCTTAATTTAAAAAAAATGACCCTTATGACTGGTTTTGTGGTCCAGGGTCACATATATTAGAAAAATAGAAACAGCTCTTTTCTCCCCAAACATCTTTTCCTTTTATGATTAATGTTCTTGTTCTCTGTGAACCTTTAAATTGAATTAATGTTAGAATTAGTACTGAATTTTGATCTGCCATGCTCACACCGCGCACATGAGCGCGTAGACACGCGTAAAGGCAGCGCGAGTGCGCTCACGCGTACATGTGTGTGTGTGTGTGTGTGTGTGTGTGTGTGTGTGTGTGTGTGTGTGTGTGTGTGTGTGTGTGTGTGGACTGATCCGTAGCGTTAGAAAATGAGCAAATTTAGACTCGCCCACATTTTCTGTCGACGCTCCATAAAATCGTTTGCCCAATATCCTTCCCTTTAATAAGTTTCTAGGCTGCCTGTCCCTTTAAACGAGTCATTTTTCTTTAATCCTGAATTGATGGCTTAAATGCGGAGATAGATAGAGAACAGAGGGTGCGCTTTATTTATTTTTTGTTCCCAACGCCGTCAAAGTTCATTTTTAGATGACGGGAAATAATTGAACGCTTCTGTTTTTTTTAAACCAAGTGAATATAACTCAATTGATTCAGAATGAAAAGCCTTTAGGAGGTGACTGACAGCATCTTTGGATACAAGTCCAGGACCGCACGACTGGAAAACTTACCGCTTTCAGAGAAAAAGCTCTGGTTGGAAATATGTCTCAAAAATGTGAGTGAAGAAACTGTCCTGAGGATCATGCATTCTGCTCCAATGAGGTCAAAGTGACAATCTCCGACATGTATGAGGAGAACCGAAAAAGTAAGTTTTATTTTAGCATTTAAGTCATATATTTTGGTTTCGTTTTTAGATATACACATACGTTGTGTAGTCGCCGTTCAAGTTGTCAAATATCAACAAAAAAGTCGCTGTGTAAACTTGTGTCCGTGTCTATATGAAATGTACACAGTCATTTTATTTACAGTAATTTTAGGCTACTCAACGAAAAACACCTGACATGACGCAAAAACAATGTACTAAACGGTAACTAAAACACCAAAGGAACATAACTAAACAAAAATAATAAAAATTTTAATCACTTTTTCAAAATGTTAAATGCAACATGTTTTGATTATGTATACAGGAAATTTTGGGAATATATATCTCTTATTCATATAATAATTCAAAGAAGTATGTTAACTTTTGGATGGGTTACTTAAAAACTGAAATTTGAATAGTAATTTGCTATGAAATTGTATGATTGTACGTATTTCTTTGATAAATATAATATTTTTTTCCAAAAAAGCTTTTCACTTCTAAAAATGTAAGTGTATATATAGTTTCCCTATCCTGTTAACAGCTTTTTACTGTAGCATTTTTGCTTTCTTGTTAAAATTAACATTTTAACCCTTTGAAAGAGTAGTTGAAATAGGGTAACTGCACCTCATCTGTCAGAATAATTGACAGTTAAACTAATTACAGCAACACAAAATGTTTTACATGTTAATTATAATGAGAGATGAAGGTTTCGAGCCTTGAGCTCTGTTGAGATCAAATTATGAATTTATTTTTCCAATTTATTTTTCTTGTTCACAGCACCAGATGTTTCACTGCCACAGGGTCATTTTCAGAGCACAACCTGCACATGCGCTTTATGATGACTTTCTGATTGCAGGCAACCTGCAATTACAGATATCATTTGACTTCCATCATAGCCAAGTAACCCCGGCTACTGCAGGTTAATGCGCATAGTAGAGTGTAATGCAGGGCCTCTGGAGATGGCAAATATTCTGCTGGTAGTGCATTTGATTAAATGGGCTTCTAATCTTTGATCCCTAACTAGCTCAAGAACCAGATCCTTCTGCTTTAGAAACAGACCTGCACATGAGAGTTGTCGCATGTGTCTGTTTGCCCATGTACTCCCTTTAGGTCAGTCTTCTATATGCAAAAGCATTAACCTACATAATATAAGTGATATGTGGAGCAATTAAATTGGTGCTTTTACATTCAACTGAAAAATGTTGTCATACTGCAAGACATTGATAATGAAGTTTTTGTTTTGGTTAAAGGGGTAGTTCACACATTAATGATAATTACCCCATTATTTACCCACCCTCAAGACATTGTATATGATTTTCTTCTTTCAGACGAATACAACTGGAGTAATATAAAAAAAAGTTTAAAGCTTTATAATGGCAGTCAATGGGTGTTGATATTTTGGAGTCCAACAGTGCATCCATCCATCATAAAAAGTACTCCACACAGCTTCAGGAGATTAATAAAGGCCTTCTGAATCAAATAGATTTGTTGGTGTAAGAAAAATACCTGTATTTAAAACTTTATAAACCGTAATCTCTTGCTTCCGCTAACTGTTGTATTTGGTGTTCACAAAAGAGTGGTGTTCCAGTGGATGATGGGTGAACCCAGTAATGAACAGTTTCAAAATACCAACACTAGGGGTGTGTGATATATATCATCTGCGATAATATCGTAATTGTTGTTTTAACAATGTGCGATTTGACATTATCAAGTATTGCAAAAAACTAACAAAAAGCACACCTACACATAATGTGCACACATAACGTTACATTACTTAATAAAGTCTAGTAAGTACGCATTTGAAGTGCGTTCTTTCACTGCATGATTCAGTCTATTAAAATGCATCTAGAATGATCATATAATTCAAGATTTATATAGTTAATTAATATAACACGAAGAGTGCCATTTTTCCTTTAAAAATCAGCATGACTAGAAATGTGATATTGATTTTATACGACAGTTCAATAAACTAGATGTTAATATTAAAAGACTTATGTTTTAGACAGCATATTTCCTGTTTTTGCTCAATTTCGCCAACAAAAATCATTCCAAACACAGCAACAGTTCCGTTTTGCGTCTCTGAGCAACATGACAGTGTTTCATTTGATTTGGTTCAGTCGCAATGACTCACTTATTAACAGTGACTTGCTGCCACCTACTGGTGGTTTTAATTTCACATTTAAAGTATTTTTTTTACTTAAAAAAAAAATTCTAATATACCTGCATCAACATGTGTAACTACATCTAAATGCCACTTTACAGTGCCTTGCGAAATTATTCATACCCCTTCATTTTTTTCACATTTTGTTATGTTGCTGCCTTATGTTAAATAAGTATTTTAAATACTTTAAATTATTTTTTTCCCCACATCAATCTACACTCCCTACTATATAATGGCAAAGCAAAAAATAGGTTTTTAACATTTGTGCAAATTTATTAAAAATGAAAAACTGAAAAGATCCCATTGCATAAGTATTCATACCCTTTTTTGGGACACTCGAAATTTAGCTCAGGAGCATTCATATTGCTTCTAGATGTTACTACACTTCGAGTGGAGTTAAACTGTGGCAAATTCATTTGAATGAGGATGATCTCAGAAAAGGTCTAACAGCTGAAAATGCATATCAGAGCAATAACCAAGTCCTGAGGTCAAGATAACTGCCTGTAGAGCTCAGTGACAGACTTGCGTTAAGGCAATGATCTAGGGAAGAGTTCAGAAAAAAATCTGCTGCATTGAAGGTTCACAGAAGCATGTAGCCTCCATTATCCATAATGGAAGACGATTGGAACAACTAGGACTTTAGAAAATGTCTACCAGCCCCATCCAAGCTGACAGAGCTTGAGAGGTGAAAAGGTGAGGCAAAGAATAACAGATAATTGCCAAATACAGATGTGCAAAGCTTGTCACATCATACCCAAAAAGACTTGAGGCTGTAAAGGTGCTTCAACTATGTACTATGTTAAGGGTATGAATACTTATGCAATGTACTTATTTCAGTGTTTTATTTTTAATAAATTTGTAAAATTTGCAAATCTGGTTTTTGCTTTGTCATTATTATGGTGTATGGAGTGCAAATTGATTGGGGAAAATAATAATGAACTGATCAAACAAAATATGAAGAATATCAAAAACTTACGGTAGTCCTTAAGCACAATAACACACACAGCAAAATATCGTCTAATTATCGTTATCAATAAAATCCCAGAAAATATTGAGATATTATTTTTTGTCAATATCGCACCCCCCTAACGAACACTCATTTACTGCCATTATAAAGCTTGAAAGAGCCAGGGCATTTTTTAATATAACACCGACTGTATTCATATGAAAGAAGAAAGTCATATACACCTGGGATGTCTGTCAACTCTCTCATCAAAAAAGATTTATGCATGTTTAATCTTCGTCTATCAGTGAGAATCCATTAAATTGTCTGAGTATCTACAGCTACACAACTACAAGAGTTTGCAGTTCACTGTCAGTATTATAGTGGTACATTATGGATGCAAATTAAATGACAAGTTCATGCTTTGAGGTCAGTTTTGTTTATTTATTATGTTCAGAAATAGACACTGATAAAAACTTGTTTATGTAAGTTTCATAACTTAAATTTCCAACTCACCTGTGTGTGAAATTGTGGACATGCAGCACATATTGAAAACCGAACAAACCTGTCTTTAAGGTAGAAAAGAGCCTGCTGGCTTATGTCAGCCGTCACGTTGAGGGTTACACAGAGCTGCAGCCAAAACAAAAACTAATTTTTCATAATACCTTCTTTTAATGACTTGCTAAATTGGCCCCTCAATTTCCATTTGGAGCGTGTCTTTATCAGCGCAGCGCAGCAGTTATGATAGCTCACTTCACAAACCTCACACAGGAGTTTATTTCTCTCTCCTGCCTGCCCATTTCAAATGTTCAATGAAAGTGGTGATTGCTGTTATCTCTGGCTGATAGGATTCCCTTCGGTCTCACTACGGTCTTATGCATATAATGAAGTTATAATTTGCTATCTGCACAGTGTCCTCGCGATCTCTCTCTCTTGTCCCTCCCCCTACCCATGACTCTCTCTGTTAGCTGTCGGCTAGCTGTGCTAGAGGCTAGCATCATGAATCCACAGGTACTCACATATGAAACCGCTGGCCCAGAATCCCGCTCTGCACCCCCTCTCACAGTGGGAAGTAGGTCACAGCTGTTACTGTGTGGTTCTCCTCACCTAGTGCAGAGGCCTTCTGTTCATCAGAGACTGTGGCAGATTAGAAAGCTTTGTCTTCTTTATCTCCCTCACCCTCTTTAATATGACCCGAGTCATTCGAGTTTCATAGTTTTTAGGTACTTCGCTCTTTATATTTACTTTCCTCTGTCCAGATGATGAGGAAGAAACATGCTGTAGAATAGATTATAATCAGACTGTCAATGCAGTGGAACATATAGTAAAATAGAGTAACTTGCGGTACTCTTTCTTGTTACTCTTTACACTGTGTCCCAAACAGTTGTGACGCAGACTCATGGCTCAGCAGTGACGATGACATGCTGACCTGGCCCGGGGCAGTTTGAGGAGAGTCACCTGCCCTATTGGGCCACTTCTATATCTTAAGATTGGATGGAAAAAAAAGACATGAAAATTGCAATGTCAAATAAATAATACAATTGTAAAATAAATAATAAAATGTAAACATCATACATTCAAGAATATACATTTCAAATTATAAGTGTAAATACAAAATTATTAATTTAAACTCATAGCATTTAAAGACATACACTACCAGTAAAAAGTTTTTGAACAGTACGATTTTTAATGTTTTTTTTTTTCTAAAGAAGTCTCTTCTGCTCACCAAGCCTGTATTTATTTGATCCAAAGTACAGTGACAATTTTGAAAATATTTGTACTATTTAAGTTAAGTTTTCTATTTGTATATAATTAAAAATTTAATATATTTCTGTGATTTCAAAGCTGCATTTTTAGCATTATTACTCCAAACACATGACCCTTCAGAAATCATTCTAATATTTTCCGATTTACTGCTCAAAGAACTTTTGTTATTATTATTATGTTGAAAACAGCTAAGTAGATTTTTTTAATTTTTTTCATCAATTTAAAGCATCCATGGTAAATAAAAGTATTAATTTCTATAATTAAAAAAATAATAATAAATACTGGCTCCAAGCTTTTAAATGTTATAACGTATAATGTTGCAAAGAATCCTGAAAAAAAATGTACTCAGCTGTTTTAAATATTGATAACAATAGTAATAATAAATATTTTTGAACAGCAAAGCAGCATGTTAGAATGATTTCTGAAGGATTATGTGACACTGACGACTGCAGTAATGATGCTAAAAATTTAGCTTTGATCACAGGAATAAATTACATTTTAAAATACATTCAAATAGAAAACAGATATTTGAAATAGAAAAAAAAATATTTCACAATATTACAGCTTTTGCTGTATTTTGAATCAAATAAATGCAGTCTTGGTGAACAGAAGATAATTTTGACTGGTAGTGTACTTTTTTGTTGTTGCTTTAGGGCAAATAAGCAAGTAGAACTTACTGCCATTAACAAGTGAGCAGAAACATGCTTATTGTTAAGCTCTGGTATCAAGTAACCAGTAATTTCTGTTAAGACATGAATAAAAATTGTAACACAATCCCAGCCAATCAGGATTGTTGTAATGTGAAGCAGGATTTCGTACCAATAAGTTTTCATTCAAACTAAGTGACTAAGCTTGGCAAGGAAAAAAAAAGATTAACATACTTTATCACATCTTATGCAGGCAACAGGGCATAAGAGCAATATAATACAATTTAAAATAACTGTTTCTGTTTTAATATATTTAAAAATGTAATTTATTCATGTGATGGCTAAGCTGAATTTTCAGCAGCCATTACTCCAGTCTTCAGTGTCACATAATCATTTAGAAATCATTCTAATATGTTGATTTCTTATCATTATCAATGTTGAAAACTTAATATTTTTGTGAAAATTGTTCTTTGATAGGGTCTTTGAAGGGTTCTGTGATGAATTAAATGAAATGAAAGTTCAAAAGTTTAACATTTGATGGAAACATTTCAAATGTATTTACTGTTACTTTTGATCTATTTAATGCATCCTCGTCACTCACTGACAATGCATTAGTTAATTTTAGTTCTGAGACTGGTTATTTGCTGTGTCATCCAGACATATGACCCCTTATTAAGTGACTAAACCTCTGTCTTTAGGGAATGGGTACTCCAATGAGGAAGAGGAGGGTTGTGGCGAAGCGGAAGAGGAGGAGGAGGAGGGAGGTGGAGGAGGAGAGGGCTATGAGGGCGACGAGGAAGATAAAGACGAGTGGGAGGAAAACGAAAGGCCGAAGATGAACCGTACGGAAACCCTGAACTCCACCACCAGCTCCACTGCAACACAGAAGAAGAAGAGTCAGCATGTAAAGAAGCAAATCCAAGGCTCCAACCAAGTCCAACGTGCCCCCAGAGCTCTTTTCTGCCTTAAATTAAACAACCCCATCCGCAGGGCCGCCCTCCACCTTGTGGAGTGGAAGTATCCATACACTACTATTAGTAATAAATGTAAAGCTTTTAAACAGTTTCTCTTAACATGCTAAATACATTTGAAGTCAAAAGTTTACATACACCTTGCAGAATCTGCAAAATGTCAATTATTTTACCAAAATAGGAGGGAGCATACAAAATGCATGTAATTTTTTATTTAGTACTGACCTGAATAAGATATTTCACATAAAAGATGTTTGCATAATAGTCTACAAGGGAAAATAATAGTTCAATTTATAAAAAGTACTTCTTTAATTCTTAATACTGTGTTGTTACCTGAATGATCCACAGCTGTGTTATTTTTTGTTTGTTTGTTTAGTGATAGTTAGTGATAATGAGTTCCTTGTTTGTCCTGAACAGCTGAACTAACTGCTGTTCATCAGAAAAATCCTTCAAATTCTTTGGTTTTTTAGCATTTTTGTGTATTTGAACCCTTTCCAACACTGACTATGATTTTGAGATCCATCTTTTCACACTGAGGACAACTGAGAAACTCATACGCAACTATTACAGAAGGTTCAAACGCTCACTGATGCTTCAGAAGAAAAAAACTATGCATTAAGAGCCAGGGGGTGTAAACTTTTGAACAGAATGAAGATTTTTCTTATTTTGTCCTAAATATCATATTTTTAAATTTAGTACTTCCCTTCAGAAGCTACAGAATATACTTACATGTTTTCCAGAAGACAAAATAAGTTAAATTTGCCCTGAGTTTACCCTGGCTCTTAATGCATGGTGTTTCCTTTTGGAGCATCAGTGAGTGTTACACCTTTTATAATAGCTGCATATGCGTCTCTCAGTTGTCCTCAGTGTGAAAAGATGGATCTCAAAATCATACAGTCATTGTTGGAAAGGGTAGGCAGTTTAACTGTTCGGGACAAACAAGAAACTCATGAACAACTATCACTAAACATAAAAAACACAGCTGTGGATCATTCAGGTAACAACACCGTATTAAGAAGCAAGTGTATGTAAACTTTTGAACTTGGTCATTTTTAAAAAACTATTTTCTCTTGTTGACTATATGTAAACATCTTTTATGTAAAATATCTTATTCAGGTCAGTACTAAATAAAAAAATAACAAGCATTTTGTATGATCCCCCTTATTTTGGCAAAATAATTAACATTTTGCAGATTCTGCAAGGTGTTTGTAAACTTTTGACCTCAACTGTAATGCCTGCTGAATAGGGCTGGGCCGATAAACGATATCATATCGAATCGCGATAAAATTTATGTTAATAACGATGATTGGCTCTAGACATTTTTTGCTCGATATGGATTAATCTAAGAGCCAATCACACAGTAGAAATATGCGACAACAGCCAATCAGCGTACAGCGTGCGTGTGCACGTCAAAGTACAAAGTTCATTTCCTACCGCACTTTGTGAAGCAAACTTAACACCAGGACGACAAAAAAAGAGAGAGAGGAAGCAGCGACGAAAGTGAAACTAACTTCGAGTTATTATCCAAAGATGTTGAAATTGTCGACAAGAAAGGTAGCACGAATTCCGTTATATAAGTGGTTTGGCTACCTGAAAAGTGACTCTTAGCTCAGCTGAGAGTTTGGCGTGATTGTTAAAACTGAAACCGAAAGCAAAAAACGCAGGCGCATTCAAAAGCAGTTTTAATCCCCCCAATGCACGCAAATTAGGCTACATGACATATCTAGGCTGTTATTAGTATGTAGGCTATGATAGGTTGTGTATGTCTATAGCTCTGTATCATGCTTGAAATATCCGTCTCTATTTGCAGTTTGAATATTTAGAGAGTAGCCTACTTAGATTATGGCTGAATTGTCTGCACTTAATACGATTAAGAAAGAACTGTCGTAATTTTTTGTTATTTATACTGTAGATTGTTTCAAAATGCAGTGGTTGCCTCTAATTTAAATAGCTCAACCTATAATAGAGAAAATAAACAATTGTGTTAATAATAATAAATAAATAAATAATTGTGTTACAAATTATGTTTTTACAATAATTTTATGTTTACATTTTGTACATTTACTCTCATTTACCATACTCTGTCACAACTTTTATTTTTTTAATTTATTTTAGTAAGTTGTTTTAATTTTTAAGGCCAAATCTGTAATCTGTTTTTGTTAATAAACTATACTTTAAATGTAATTTAATGAACCCTTTCATTTTTGTGGCTTTAGTCATTGTTGGGATACTATTTTAAAGCTGGCAACATCAACAGCTTATATCGAAATGTATATCGTTATCGTTCAATATGGGGAAAAAATTATCGAGATTACATTTTTGCCATATCGCCCAGCCCTACTGCTGAATGATAATGACACTCTAATAAGATCTTGTTTACCTTAATATGTGACTTCAGACCATTTGATATCTTTATTCTCCTGGCCATCTTCGCTAACTGTGTTGCTTTGGGGGTCTCCAAGCCTTTTCCCGAAGACGACTCAAACGCCACCAACCATGACCTAGTAAGTATTGCTTTCTCTCTTGAGATTGGTAAATTGGGGTGATGTGAATTTCAGTTCAGCTTAGTGAACAGAAAAGAGTTTGAAGAACATTCATGGACAAACTGTGTCTTTAGTAGCACTTTTGATACCTGAAATGAATGTCAACCATCGATTTAAACTGGCTGTATTGTATTAAACCGTATGGAAACACTTAACTCCACCATGAGATACAGATTGTAAAATTTTATATTGCAAGGTAAAAGTGTGGAATAGCCACCAGAAAGAGCGAAAAGGTGTTTCCCTTTCCAGGTGTTGTTTCATAATCAGATATATTGGGATGATGCCCGGAACAGAGCGTTGACCGAATTCCCGCTGACCCATTTGGGAGGTGTGTTATGGATCTCAGGTGCAGTCAGAAGCATGTGTGTGTTTATGTATTATGTAATATACATTTCTTCTCTAATGGCAAGTCCTGTCTGGTCTTTTCTGGTCTCATTCTGGTGTGTTTTTGGTGGCTCACTAGGTGGTTGTTTGCTGTTTCAAATGTGCTGGATTTAAAGGATTAGTTTCCTGATCATTTACTCACCCCCATGTCATCCAAGATGTTCATGTTTTTCTTTCTTCATTCGAAAAGAAATTAAGGTTTTTTTTCTCACCATATAGTGGACTTTAATGGGAGTCAGTGTTTTAGTGCAGCTTCAAAGGTCTCTTCATCAGGGGCGGAGCCGGGTCCGGGGGCATGCTCCCCCGTGTAGATTTTTTCCCAATTACGTCAGCTAAATGCACTATTTTTCAGGCTGTTTGAGATAATAGAATGCCTAAAAATCTATACACTATCTGGGAAAATGATGATAGTTAGGGTACTCAGTAAAAAAACAAAACAAAAATAAAAAATTCACCCAGTAGAGCCTACAAAAGGAAATGAAACAAAGTTGAAGTTATTTTAAACAAGTAATAAAAACTCAGTGAGTGTTTTAGCGCAATTTTCTCACGTCATGGGATCACAACACTAAGAGATAGTAAATGTTTTCCTGGATTTTTTTTGTGCGTTCCCGAGATTAGACCTTCCTTAACATAATGCCGAAAACCCGAAGTCTCTAGGTGGTCTGGTTGAGGAGTAGATAGAAGTGCAAGATTGGTGCGCACAGACAGAACAGAAATCATGAGTTAACAATCGCAATTTTGTCCGGTGGAAAATTGCGCTAAAAACCTAAAAGATTCGGGGCTTTTGACAAAACATTCGGGGCTTAAGCCCAATTAGCCACCCCCCCGCTCCGCCCCTGCTCTTCATGATTCTAGCTGAGAAATAAGGTTCCTATCTAGCTAAATAATCGGTCATTTTCTAAAAAAAAAATAATAATAATAATTTACTGTATATACTTTTTGACCACAAATGCTCATCTTCACGCATTATGTAGTCACGGTGGAAAGGACTTGCAATGAAAGTCAAATGCACTTTACAAAAAAATGTCAGACGATTCAAAAGTTGGAGGAGAAAATGGAATGAAGTTTTTCACACCCTACCTTTTTGAACTGGAGTACATAGACAAAAAACTAACCATGCATGATGTTTCCAACGTGATTACGTAATGCATTAGGTCGAGCTACTGCAAGACGACCATTTTTGGTTAAAAAGTATATAAATTTGTATTGTTTTGTAAAAATGGCCAATCATTTCGCTATATAAGACCCTTATTCCTTGGCTGGGATCATGTAGAGCCCTTTGAAGCTGCCCTGAAACTGCAGTTTGGACCTTCAACCCGTTGGCTTCCACTGAAGTCCACTAAATGGAGAAAAATCATGGAATGTATTTCTCAAAAACTTTAATTTCTTTTTAAATGAAGAAAGAAAGACATGAATATCTTGGATGACATGGGGGTGAGTAAATTATCAGGATTTTTTTATTCTGGAAGTAAACTAATCATTTAAGCTCTGCTCTATTTCTGTTTAAAGAAGTTCCCTTCCAGGTAACTCGAGCTGCGTCGAGACGCTTTGGGAACGCCTCCAGCGTGACCGCGTCCTGAATCATGTGTGCAACTATCCAACGAGAGTGTGAGACGTCATGGGCGTCATGACGTCACCGACCGGGAAGCATAAGAACACGTGCGGTGGAGTACAACGCCAGCTTCTGTTTCAGCAAGCTCTCTGTGTCTGTGTGTGATCGCTCTCCGTTTTGTACAAGTTAGTACAGCTTTTGTTTTGAGAGTAGGGCTGCAACTAACGACTATTTTAATAGTCGACTAGTCACCGACTATTGAAACGATTAGTCGACTAATCGGATAATTATTCAATTTTTCTCAAATTTAGCATGAGATTGCTTTAATTATGTGGAAAATTATAGTAAGCACAAGAAAGAAGGGGGTACTTCAATAAAAAATTCATATTTTGCTGCTGATAGGCCAATTCATACTAAAAGTAAATAAAAATGCCCTGTCTAAAACCAATTAGGCACAGTGCTCGGTCAGTACAGACATAAATGCATAAATTAAGAAACACTATAATTTTTTTAATGGACAGGCACATTTGTTTTATAAGAAAAAATAAATTAAAATCAAGTAAACATGTTCTTCCTGTAAACCATCAGCAGCAATAAAACAGTAAACAAAAATGTATATCCAAAACAAAACGTATTGGCTTCCATGTTATTTAAATCTTACCGAGGCCAGCCAAACTCCGTTTCATTCAACTGTCCGACGTGCTTTCTCTTTAAATGTTCGTGCATCACAGAGGTGCTGCCGTGATGCGCAAGGACTGCTTTACAAACCATGCAGGTAATATTTTAATTCGCCGTAGCAGGCTAAAATGCTCCCAAACTTTACTCCTGTTTCATACATACTCAGTCTGCAGTGCGTCTACAGTCCGTGTGCGTTACGTATGCGGTGCAGAAGAAGCACAGACTCGTTTTGCTTTCACACAGAACGCGTTTGCAGTCCGTACATTGTGAACGTTCTAATCCGTTAACATGGGTGTGGAAAAAAAAACGCACTCTGCAGACGGAGTATGTGTGAAACGGGCGTGTTTTGGTACGCGCAGCTGCTGCGTTGGACGCCGCCATTTCTGTATGTTATCGCTCAGCATAGAAGCTGCGTATGTGCGACTCTCGGCAGAAAGATGCCTCACTCGGTTGTCTGGCGACAACATCGACAATGAAATTCATTGTCGACTATTTCTATTATCGATTTTTGTCGACAACGTCGACGAATCGTTGCAGCCCTATTTGAGAGTGATGTCTCTTTCTACTAAGAGTGTTAAAAGCAAGCAGCACTACAAGCGGTGTGTCCCTCCGTGCACTCGTTTCATTACGAGTGAGGATAAACACAGCTTGTGTGTTGCTTGTGTGGGTGCCGAACATGCGGCATCAGCCCTCGAGGGGACTGATTGCCCGCATTGTTTGAGCATGCCACTTCGTGTGCTTCGTTCAAGGAAGGCTCTCTTTGAGAAGGGGGTCTTCACCAGCGCTCCTCGTGGGTCTGGTCCCGCTTCCGCTGAGGCGGGTTCGCAATTAGATCTAGCAGAGGGAATGGAGACGGGCGAGTCCCTATCTCTTTCCTCACCTGCTAGATCTGTTGCTTTGTCTTTGGGATCGTAAGCCCACTCTGCGGTTTCTTCCCCCCAAAGAGAGGGCTGGGCACTTCTCCTTTCTTCCTCTAAGGAGGTTGATGTGGAGGGTGTCGATGACGAAGCACCGCACCCCCAGTCCCCCCAGTATGAGGAGCTGTTGGAGGTGCTTTCTCGTGCTGTGTCTGCTCTAAGCCTGAGCTGGCCGGCTGAGAAACGGGCTGAATCGCGGAGAAGTAAGCTTGATGAGCGTTTTCTGCGATCCCGTCACCTCCCCGCAGGAGCCCTCCATTTTTCCCTGACCTCCACACTGAGGTGTCGAGGTCATGGGGAAATCCTTTTTCGGCGTGTCTCTACAGCCCGTCTGCCGCTCATTATTCACACGTGGCGGGGCTGTCATAGCGCGCTTATGGGGAAAGGGAAAGGGGGCTGGTCACTCACTGTAAAGCAGTTTCAAAAACTGCTGGGTCTGATGGCAGCTGTGTCCAGCGTAATTCCTTTTGGCCTGCTGTACATGAGACCCTTACAGTGGTGGCTCAAAGCCAAGGGGTTCTCCCCAAGGAGAAACCATTTTCGCATGATCAAGGTCACGCGGTGAGGCTTTCGTGCCTTAGACATGTGGAGGAAACCTTGGTTCTTGACTTAGGGCCCAGTGCTGGGAGCTCCTTGTCGCCGCGTCACACTGGCGACAGATGCATCCCTCACTGGTTGGGGAGCGGTCATGAGTGGCCGCTCAGTCCGCGCTCTGTGGAGGGACCACCATCTCACTTGGCACATCAATTGCCTGGAGATGATGGCTGTGTTTCAGGCACTGAAGCACTTTCTCCCAGACCTAAGAGATCGCCATGTGTTGGTGCGCACCGACAACACAGCGGTGGTCTCTTACATCAGCCACCAAGGAGGTCTGCGCTCGCGCCCCTTATACAAATTGGCACACCAGATCCTTGTGTGGGCCCAAGGGAAACTCCTCTCACTGAGAGCACATCCCTGGGCATCTTAATTTGGGAGCAGACATCCTGTCGAGGCAGGGGCTGAGGCCCGGGAAATGGATGCTTCACCCCAAGATGGTGAAGCAGATCTGGAGAATTTTTGGCCAGGCTCAGGTGGACCTCTTCGCGACTCAGCAGAATGTGCGATGTCCCCTCTGGTTCTCTCTTCATCATCCAGCTCCTTTGGGACTGGATGCTATGGTACAGATGTGGCCAAGGCTACGTCTGTACGCATTTCCCCCGATTGCTCTGCTCCCGGGAGTTCTGGCGAGAGTGCGCCGGGATGGGGCCCAGCTTCTTCTAGTAGCCCCGTGTTGGCCGGGTCGAGTCTGGTTCTCGGATCTAATATCCCTTCTAGACGGCTCTCCCTGAGAGATTTCTGTCAGACCAGACCTTCTCTCACAGGCAGGGGGAGAGATTCTCCACCCTTGCCCGGAGCGATGGAAGCTATGGGTGTGGCCCCTGAGGGGGCACAGTTCGTAGCTTCGGGTCTCTCAACTGATGTTGTAGAGACTATCCTCCAATCCAGAGCTCCCTCTACGAGGAAACTCTATGCCTTGAAGTAGAGACTCTTCACTTCTTGGTGCGGGGACCGCCAGTTAAACCCAGTTGACTGCCCAGTTGGTTCAGTGCTGGAGTTTTTACAGGCCCGTCTTTCCACCGGGTTAACCCACTCCACCCTGAAGGTGTATGTGGCGGCCATAGCTGCTTACCACACCCCTCTTGGTGGTTCCTCAGTGGGTAGACACCCCCTTGTTACACGTTTCCTCCGCGGTGTGCTGAGGTTGAGACATCCAGTACGCTCTCGCGTCCCTCCTTGGGACCTGGCTGTGGTGCTTGAGGCCCTTTGTAAGCCTCCTTTTGAGCCTTTTTGGTCTCCGACCGTCTTCTTACCCTAAAGACTGCCTTTCTGCTGACTATTACCTCCCTCAAGAGGGTTGGGGATCTTCAGGCCCTCTCAGTGGCCCCTTCATTTTTGGACTTTGCGCCTGGTATGGCCAAAGCCTTTCTGTACCCCCGAGTGGGGTATCTTCCGAAGGTCCCCACGGTAGCACCACGGCCTGTCGTACTGCAGGCCTTTCATCCTCCTCCCTTCGGGGAGCCCGACCAGGCGAAGCTTAATTGTATGTGTCCAGTGCAAGCACTGGACGCGTACGTCCACAGAACTGTCCTGTGGAGGAAGGCTGACCAGTTTTTGGTCTGCTACGGCCCTCCAAGGAGAGGCCGTCCAGCGGCTAAGCCTTCCATAAATCGGTGGATTGTGGATGCCATCACGGTAGCCTATGAGTCTTCTGGTCTCCCTTCACCATTGGGAGTCAGAGCTCATTCTACCAGAAGTGTCTCTTCTTCTAAAGCCCTACTTTCGGGCCTTTCGGTTGCCGACATCTGTAATGCGGCGGGCTGGTCTACACCCCTAACCTTTACCAGGTACTATGGCCTGGATCTCAGAGCCTCTCCAGGCTCCTTTGTCCTTTCACCTTCACTGGCTGGGACATCCTAGAGACACTTCCCCCCTCTAGCCCTACTTTCGGGCCTTTCCTAGCCCTACTTTCGGGCCTTTCCTAGCCCTACTTTCGGGCCTTTACTAGCCCTACTTTCGGGCCTTTTTGTCGAGCCTCTCATGGTTCCTTCGTCCCCTTGCTCACAGGCAGGGACATTCCTCAGTATGGCAGCGTGGGCATTCTCGTTCCCAAAGCGTCTCGACGCAGCTCGAGTTACATGGAAGGGAACGTCTCAGGTTACGTATGTAACCCTAGTTTCCTGAAGGGAACGAGACTCTGCGTCTCCTAGCCATACTTCGGCATCCCCGCAGGGCTTGCTGTCTCCAGAAGCTGGCGTTGTACTCCACCGCATGTGTTCTTATGCTTCCCGGTCGGTGACGTCATGACGCCCGTGACGTCTTACACTCTCGTTGGATAGTTGCACACATGATTCAGGATGCGGTCACGCTGGAGGCGTTCCCAAAGCGTCTCGACGCAGCGTCTCGTTCCCTTCAGGGAACTAGGGCTACATACGTAACCTGAGACGTTTTTGTTCATTTCTCAGCAAGGTTTGTTCTGACTATGACTATACAGAAGACCAGCGGCTTGCATTTTGTATAATATTGCACAACCACTTGTTCAGAATTGGGACAATATTAGTTTTTTCCTGCTGTCAGAATGGTGGTTTAAATAAATAGTATTAAATTAGAAAAGATAGTTCAAGTAGAGTCATTTCAAAGAAAGATGCTTGGACTGTGAGACTTCAGAAATCAAATGAAGAATATATGACACTTTTTTGCTCTCCAGTGCTAGCCTGGCTAACGCCAGACCACGTTATGACGTCGTCATGATTCGTGGTCTGGGAACCACATGTTCATTTTCTCGTATTTGAGGCGTGGTTTACGAATGCCCAGAGCCGTTTATTGGGCGCTACGAATGTCTATCATATGCGCCTGTGCGTAGCTCATAGCCAATCGTTTCAATCATACCGGATGACGTATACAGAGCGATGGTTTAACGCTAAAAGTTGCTCTTTTTTCAAAATAAACTTGCGTTCTAAACTACTTAGAACACTATCTAAGGGGTCGTTCACATGTCGCGTCTTTTGCAAGCTAAAGTTTGTTATTTCAAATGTAGACGCGCGGTATGCGCGCGCATAATGGAAGTGACGCGGTTGCGACGCGCTCGCATTTTCCATGCGCAAGCTACAGAGCGGTTTGGAAAGGAGAAAGCGACGCGCCTAGCGTTTTCCACACGTTTTTAGGCGCGACATGTGAACGGCTGCATCGAATGATAACTTGCTGCCATGCTGGATCCATAGTTATAAACAAACTGCTTCGGTGAGTCGCATAGAAGGGGTCATCGTCTTGCTGCTCCCTCCCCGTTCTGTGATTGGTTCCCTATCTGAGGTGAAAATTTGGTCCATGGTTTCCATGCTGCCTTCTAGAGTTGGGGTACTCGGACTTGTACTCGGACTCGAGTCCGGTCTCGAGTACAATTTTTAGCGGACTCGGACTTGTCACAGACTCGGATGCATTTTGACTCGGACTTGACTCGGACTCGAGCTTTTCGGACTCGGGAATTATTGCCGAGTCCAGCCGAGTCCAGGGACAGTTGATGGAAATTTTACTGACTCGATGCATTATTACGAAAGTGACTTTCAGTATTATTGGCATGTGTTTTAAAGTCTTGCCGGTACTTGAAAGCCTACCTCTCAGTCAGCGCACAATGCTGAATTAAACTCTTTCTCTATTGCTACACACTTACACGTAAGGTAATGTCAAAATGCATCGTCTTGGAGAGCATTCATGTAAATGCTATCGGTTTTGTGTTGAGTTAGAAATACAGATGTGTCAAAATATATGATCTGTGCGTCCGGTCTTAAAGCGACAGCAGTGTAAACCTGCCACAGACTGCGTCATAATCAAACAACAAAATAAAAAGAGAAAATCACTCACTGCTCTTGATTGAAGCAGTTTAGCAATTTTAATAAGAATCATCTATATTTATTATATACGGTGAAGATTGTAGATAGTTTTATTTTTACATTTATTACTTCATTAAATGTTTGTAGTACACTATTTCTGTGGTATACTTTACTATATAGATCAATCTGAAAAACGTATAAAACTATTTCATTTGTATTTTGATTATTATATTTATTTATGCTTTTGCTTGTAATTAATTATTAGACTGTTTATTTTCCTTCAGTAAGCTTGAGAATGTTTTACTTACTTACTTGGGTGTGCATTAATAATTCAATGGCCCGTTGTCAATAGACCAATTTGGAGTAGACGTTACAGTTATGTCAGTAAAAAAATACTATTTAAACCTATAACATTTTACATTTACCTATTTTATCTCAGAATTCAGAATTTTTTTATGTCGTTTATATGTTGTATTTAAGACTTTAGAACTCAATTTAACGCAGCAATAGCAAGTTTGTCAGTTCTGAGGGAAAAAATAAACTCATGACTTTAGCTGAGAGGAAAAGGGAGAATGTATTTTCTTATCAGAATTGTGAGATATAATCTCGAAATTGAGAAAATAAAGTCAGAATTTTATTCTTTTATTCCATGACTTCCATGTCATTAACCCTCACAGCCTCATTTTCATCTAAGAAAAATATGTCACTAGCTGTCCATCTCTTCACCTACCCCTCCCTTTATCACAGATTAATTATTTTACTCGTAGGTACAGTCCTGTCCTTCCCTTATAATTCCCACATTGTCCTTCCCACATTCTAAAAGCTGTTTCACTCTGAAATATGTCATAATATCAAGTCAGTCATAACTTCTGTTACATGACTTTAAGTTTGCTGAGCAGGACACTAATGAGATGGTGTGAAATAAAAAAATAAAAATGGCAATATGCAACAGAGGTTTCCTTTTGTTACATTTAAATTGTCATTGCCTTATTGTAGTTGTACAAATTAAAACAAGGTTAAGATACTGACAAACAGTAGTTTTTAGTTGGACTCGGTCGGACTCGACTCGGACTCGACCCATTTGGACTCGGACTTGAGTCCGACTCGCCCCATTTTGGACTCGGACTTGACTCGGACTCGACTGGTTAAAGACTCGGACTCGACTCGGACTCGACTTACGTGGACTCGACCCAACACTACTGCCTTCCAGCGTGAATAAAATCGCGCTGCGCGGAAGGCAGCATGGGGACACCCAGGCTACTCCAGTGCATGTATTAGATCAAAAATACAATTAAAACACCAATATTGTGACATATTATTACAATTTACAATTTTTATTCTTTTATAAAATAACTAGATCTTATTGACCCTAAACTTTTGAACACTAGTTTGCATTTTGTTATCCCTCTGAAACACAAATGCACAGAGAAACACACACACACACTTACTCATAGGGGCACTGGCCTCAAGCACAAGAGAGTTTTGTCATGTGACTCACTTCAGCCACACTATTTTGAGTCCTACCGCTGTCCCAGTGTCGGAAATTTCTAGAAGCTTTGTACTTTGAATATAACAATTTGAAAATCAGGTGCCATTTTGAGGTGAAAATCCTTCTTTTTTGCTGTTTGATGATGTGGTATTACTCTGTAATCCCCCTCATCTCACAACCTCTCATTGTGTCCCATCAGAGAGCGTCACATTTGATCCACTCAGCAGCCATTCTTAAAGGCACAGTTCACCCAAAAATTTAAAATTCAGTCACTGTTTACTCACCCTCTTGTTGTTCCAAACCTGTATTACTTTATTTCTTCTGCGGACACAGAAGAAGACATTTTGAACATTTATCTCCACTGGCTTTCATTGTATGGGCAAAAAAAAACATTTTGGCATGTGGATGAGTAGATTTTGACATAATTAGCATTTTCGGTTCAAATCTCCCTACACAGAGTGTTACTGTGAAATCAGCACCTTATCTGCTTTAATTTGGTTGCACATTAGTGGCATCGAGGAAACAAAATGCTGTTTTTCTCCACGGCTGCAGTGAGGCATGCAACAATGCGAGGCTGCATGAGCTT
Organism: Garra rufa; assembly: GCF_049309525.1. Lineage (NCBI taxonomy): Eukaryota > Metazoa > Chordata > Actinopteri > Cypriniformes > Cyprinidae > Garra > Garra rufa. Next base: position 26,114,687 of record NC_133375.1, on the reverse strand, counting down.
GTGCACACTACAGCTTCACTTCGGCATGCAAAGGTCACTGAGATGAGAGCGAAATCGCAAACGAAAGAGAAGTGCCCCTAGCTATCGTTTCTCAGTAGGGGTCGGACCAAATGAAACACCTTTCGTTTAAGTTCAGAAATCCTTTCTCCACATCTCAGCACACAAGCACTTTTAGTGGACTTTGCCAAATCATCCATGTGAGCCTCAGAGTTTGTCCCGCTGTCATCTCGAGTGTACAGGCGCGTGTGACTGCGCCCCATTCGTACTGAAATGCTCGACGTGTTGTGAAGTTCTGTAGTGGAGGGGATCTTCCCTAAGGCTTGTGTGAGAGAAACAGGAAGAGAAAGAGAGGAAATGAGAGAGGAGACCAATCGAGTTGCATGCGATCAGGACCCTGAACACGACCCCCCTCGGGCATTGCCTCATGCCTGTCCCATCAGAGCCTCACTTTCTTTTTATAGAAGAAGAATTTGCATTCAAATGCAAGAGAAGTGACACTGCAGTGACAAAAGAGCCACAGCAGGGCATAAATGTGCAACCCAGATGAGAGATCACAGTGTTGCATAAACTAATGAACAAATGACAGTGGTTTTTTTTTTGTGAGGTTGTCATATTTACTTGCTGAACTGCATACATCATTTCAAGTGAAAAAAAGATTTCTAGGAAGCGAAAACATAGTGTTGATGTTTAAAGTAACTATATAGGCTTTGGTTTTAAGTAAATGGCGTTAGCCTTTGTGTCAGCTGAGAACACAAATGACCCTAATAGTGACTTAAATGTTTATAATAAAACATCACAAAATATTAAATAGAGCTAAAACATTTCTAAATTTTAAAAATGAAAAAGATCTAAAAACATACTCATTAGTTCAACTGCTTTGACTAAACAAAAATTACGAAATTATTCAAGCGCAAGTGCTTTTGGGTATTCCTGCAGTCACAGTGCTTTTCAGCATTGTGACTCATGCTAAAGTAGCAGATGTAGTGATATGAAGTTCATAGTACTTATCTTTTCTGTCCATTGCAGTTTTTATAATGTTTTTATTTAATTGTTACAGTTTACATGTTCACAGTTGGACATTGTCAGTGGACTACTTAAAAGAATTATTGAGTTTAAAGGGAACCCTGAGTATTAAAGGGGTCATCGGATGCAAAACTAACTTTTACATGTTGTTTGATCATTAATGTGTGTTGCAGTTTGTGTACACAACCACCCTACAATGATAAAAATCCACCTAGTGGTTTTTTTAATCTTTAAAAGTAATATCCCCTTTTTAAAATCAGGTCATTCTCAGCTTCTTGTCTTGTGACAAAACACAGTTGATTGACATGAGCATCTTACCTTAGACCCGCCCTCACCGAGCTGAAACAGTCCGAATACGATTGCCATTGTGTCGACTCAGGTGCAGAGGAAGACTCTAATTGAGCAATTGAGGTGTTCTGTTGTTGGATGTAATCATGAACATAGCAGTAGTCATTTATTCCCGACATCTGAGCCACTTAATAGGCAGAAGACAACGTTACTTTCGTTTTTTTTTTTTAAAGGAAAGTCCCGATCTACATATGCATCTATGTTCGTGTGAATCATTCCTAATGCAGTTTTACCCACAGCAGAAGTGAGTATAAGGGTTTTTTTATGCATCTTTGCAAATGGCCTTTCTTAATAATGCGCTTGTTGGCAAGTTTCGCCGATAAACGCAGCTAAATGCAGCTAAACGTGGCTAAATGCGGCTAAAGTAAACATTACAGCTCCTAATCCCTCAGCAGAGAGGGGCAGGGCAAGCAGAGCTCATTTGCATTTAAAGGGCCCATGCGTAAAATGAGCTGATATTTTGCAGAGCTGATTTTGACAAGGTAAAAGGGTGTTTTTTTACACTACTATTGAAAAATTTTAACCAAAGTATATTAGAGACTTTTCATTAAGACCCTAAAGAATCATATGAACTTGTGGAAAATGGGCATCCGATGACCCCTTTAAGACTTGTATGGCTTAATATGACATAAATGATGTCTCTTACTGAAATATGTTGTAGAAAACCCATAAAATATTTACTGGCATTTATTTTTTTTAAATCCACATTGTTTTATACATATTTTGGACTGTGGGGGGCGCCATTGTTTCGATGACGTTGCTATTTTTACTGTAACTAAACTTGGAATACACAACTTGGAAAATAAAATACTGATACGATGCCACATTATGCAGATTTTGGTTGTAATTTTTAGTCGAAGGAGAACCAGAAAAACCATGTAAGTCTTCACTGCTTTCCTAGTGATAAGAAGAGGAGAAAAGAATGGGAAGATGCCTGTGGATGAATAAAACTTCCTAAAGACCTGCGTCTTTGTTCTCTCCACTTTAGCCTTGATGCCTTTGAGGCTTTTAGTAGACCACAGCTACTGAAAGAGCTTAAAAATGGCAAAGACAAGAAATGCTAGATGCCATCCTGGCAGGATGTAAACATGCCACACTTGTCATGACGCCTGAAGCAGTTTCTTAGCGTGGATTTCACTTGATATCCGGAAGTGTTTAGACTCCTTGCGGGGGAAAATCGATGGTATATGGCATTTGGTTTAAACCTACACTTATATCCATTGCCACCTGTAAGCTCTTTCAGTAGCTGTGATATCACTATTTTATTTTCTGAGTTGTGTTCTCCAAGTTGTGTTGCAGTAAAAATAGCAACAGGTAGCGCCAATAGCTCACAGAGTGCAAAAATTTGACGTCTCCGAAATAATGGCGTCCCTCATGGTCCAAAGTATGTATAAAACAATGTGAATTTTTCAAAATATGTAAATCTTTCATTGTTTTTTTACTACATATTTCATTAAGAGGCATAATTTATGTTATATTAAGCCATAAAAGTCTTTAAAGGGGGAAAAGGGTGTTCAAAACGAATTTAGAGGGATAGATCACCCAAAAATGAAAATTCTTCTATCGTTACTTATCCTAATTTTGTTCCAAACCTGACCTTCTTCTGTAAAACACGAAAGAAGATATTTTGAAAAATATGTCCAAACAAAACTGAGGCCCTCAGATTTCATTTGTATAGACAAAAAAATCTCAAAATGTCTTCTTTTATGTTTCCCTGAAGAAAGTTAGTCATATAGTTTAATGATGATATAGTTTTCTTCTTCGCGGGAACTGTTAAATTAAACTTCAATTAAATTAAAGTTCAATTAAAGTTCAAATAATGCTTTTCTTACTTAGATTTTTTGTCTTGTTTCCAGCCAAAATATCTAAAAATTCTTAAATCAAGAAGGGTTAAAATTATTGTCGTGTTTTCAGAAAAAAAGTCAAAATTAAGTGTGTTTTTGCTTGAAACAAGCAAAATAATCTGCCAATGGGGTAAGAAAAATAATCTTGTTTTCATTTTCAAGTAAGATTTTTTTGCTTACCCCATTGGCAGATTATTTTGCTTGTTCTAAGCAAAAACTCACTTAATTTCGACTTGTTTTTTCTGAAAACAAAAAATTTCCTTCTTGATTTAAGAATTTTTAGATATTTTGCCTGGAAACAAGATAAAAAATCTAATTAAGTAAAGCATTTTTTGCAGTGCACAGCAGAAACAAGTTTTGAAATCGGAAAACAAAATAATGCGTGATGCAAGTTTAATCTTAAATTCAGTATTTGAAAGATGTCAAATTCACCTGCACTCTCATCCTCTTTGCATTTTTGTAGGATAACAGGACACCTAAGTGATGTAAAAGAGAGAGACAGGGAGGGTTATAAAGACAGCGAGAGCAGAGAGAGTGGTGGTCAGGGGAGATTGTACGAACTGCCTGTTCGTTTGGCTGCTCTAAATGCTCTTGGTCCTGATAAGCAGCTTACTCTTCCTCCCCTGTCTCTCATCACCCTTCCCCCATCACCCCATCCCTCTCTCTCTCTGTCTCTGTCTCTCTTTCTCTCGCTCCATCTTTGTTCTGATGCTTAAAGCCACATCCTGGATTCCAGGTGCAAAGGAGGGGGCATGTATTTAATGAGTGTGTGTTTGCTGTCAGTCTCTTCTCTCACAGAGCTGGTTGGTCTTTCTCTCTGCCATATTGTTTGTTATATTTTACTGTCCATCATCTTGGCTTCAGTTGTCTTCGGTTCATTACTCAGAGGCATTCAGCACTCTGAGCTTGTATATCTAATTACTAGGGCTGTCAATCGACTCTGAGTTTTAATTGAAATAATTACACAATTTGCAGATTAATTAATTGAAATAATTGCGAATAATTGCACACATCAATATGTGCTGAGAAAAGCCCCCAAAAGAAGATCATTCAAAGATGTTTCAATGTTATGACAGACAAGAAATGCACTGAATAGATAGAAAGTGACTTTTAGTCAAAATATTACCTGTTACCATTTATTTCACTGGCTTACATATATATACAACTTATTAAAATAATAAATTAGCACTGACATATGGCAATCCAAAAAAGTAACTTAAAACTTAAAAAATAAAATAAATATTATTATTATTTTTTATGCAAATTAATTGCATTTATTTGTCTGCCATTATTTTTTATTTTTTATTTTTGATTAGACTACATAAACATTAACTATGAATTAATCAATCATTCGTTTGTAAAATAATACAAAAGAAATGTTCTATAGTCTATCTGTGCATCTATGGAAGAGAATATGAGAGCGTCAGAAATAGTTCACGGACATTCTGTTCCTGTCGGTTTGCTTAAAGCTTCTGCATACTTCAGACAGAGACATATGGTCCAGCAAATGGACATTTATGCTGTGTGCCACTTTACATTACATCAAGTACAGCAGTGAGTATGGTTGTTATTGTCCATTTGGTATTGTCCTCTGTCCTTTACAGATGGTGTGGGTTTTTTGTGGTTAATGTGCTGTCTCTGTCTAAATGTTTGTTTATATGAAGGGAGTATGTGTGTGCACACAAGTGTGCCGCCACAGTGGACAGGATGCTGTTGTACGCCAGCAGCAGCAAATGAGAGGGAGGGAGAGAAAGGAGAGGATGACAGATTAGTAATCCTTTGAAACGCTCACAGATTCCCCATTTTGAAGGCAAGCTCTAGCTCTAGACCTGCCCTCTTTTGTCTCTCTCACTCGCTGTGTTGTGAACAGGTCACGGGGTCATGCCAGTCCACACACTTACCTAAATATACAGCCTAATTTTTACTGTCAGCAATTAATATGCTAAATATGCAATTTTCTATTGCATTCTGCTTTTGAATATTGATTTGATGGGATGATTTGTGTGCCTCAAGTTAATTTTTCATGAAATATTCATAATTTTAAAACTTAATTTGTCAAAAGGTAATTAAAAGTGCTTAAAACCTTTTATATATATGGATATAATTTGCTTTTTTTTAATCAAATGTAAGTTCATGTCCCAGGAAAAACCATGCATTAAGAGCTGGAAACTTTTTTAATTTGAAGATCAGGGCAAATTTAACTTATTTTGTCTTCTGGGAAACATGTAACTATCTTCTGTAGCCTCTGAAGGGCAGTACTAAATGAAAAAAATATGATATTTAGGCAAAATAAAAAAAAATATATGTACATCTCCATTCTGTTCAAAAGTTTTCACCCCCTGGCTCTTAATGCATCGTTTTTTCCTCCTTGAGCGTCAGTGAGCATTTCAACTTTCTGTAATAGTTGAATATGAGTCCCTTAGTTGTCCTCAGTGTGATGGATCTCAAAATCATACAGTCGTTGTTAGAAAGGGTTCAAATAAACGAAATGCTGGAAAACCGAAGAATTTGTGGAACCTGGATAATTTTTCTGAAGAACAGCAGGCAGTTTAACTGTTCAGGACAAATATGGGACTCATGAACAACTATCACTAAACCAAAAAACCACAGCTGTAGATCATTCAGGTAAGAACACATTATTAAGAATCGAATGTGTGTGTGTGTGTGTGTGTGTGTGTGTGTGTGTGTGTGTGTGTGTGTGTGTGTGTTTGTTTTTGTGACATATCAGGACACAAATTGGTGTAATAACATGGGTATGACATAGGTATTACAAGGAGAGGGTGACTTATGAGGACATTGCCCATGTCCTGTGTGTGTGTGTGTGTGTGTGTGTGTGTGTGTGTGTGTGTAAACTTTTGAACGGGGTCATTTTTATAAATGTAATTATGTTCTCTTGTGGACTATATGTAAACATCTTTTAGCTTTGAAAAAATGTGTTTTAATTTGTTGTTTACTTTAATTAAAGTAAACTAAATAAAAGGGTAATTAAAGGTTCTTAAAACCTTTTATATGTATGGATATAAATTACTTTTTTTTCTCAAATGTAAATTCATGTCCCAGGAAAACCAATGCATTAAGAGCTGGGGGGTGAACACTTTTTGAATTTGAAGATCAGGGAAAATTAAACTTATTTTGTCTTCTGGGAAAAATCTTCTTTAGCCCCTAAAAGGCAGTACTAAAAAAATGATATTTTTGCAAATAAGAAAAATGTACATTTCTCTATTCTGTTCAAAAGTTTTCACCCCCTGGCTCTTAATGCATGATTTTTCCTTCTGAGGCATCAGTGGGCATTTCAGCCTTCTGTAATAGTTGCATATGAGTCCCTCAGTGTGAAAAGATGGATCTCAAAATCATACAGTCATTGTTGGAAAGAGTTCAAATACACAAAAAATGTTGGAAAACCAAAGAATTTAGGACAATCAAGGGACTCATAAACAACTATCATTAAACAACAACAACAACAAAAAACAGCTGTGGATCATACGTTTAAGAACACAGTATTAAAAATCAAGGGGATGTAAACTGGGATGTGAACAGGGTCATTTTATCAATTTAACTATTATTTTCTCTTGTGGACTATATGTCCACATCTTTTATGTGAAATATCTTATGCAGGCCAGTACTAAATAAACAATAACATGCATTTTGTATGATCCCTCTTGGTAAAGTAATAACATTTACCAGATTCTGAAAGGGGGATGTAAACTTTTGACCTCAACTATATGTGTGTATTTGAGCCGTTCTTTTTTCTTTGTGTCTCTTCAGGAACAAGTTGAATATGTGTTTTTGATCATCTTCACCATCGAGACGTTTATGAAGATCCTTGCGTACGGCCTCGTCATGCACCCAAGCTCCTACATTCGCAACGGCTGGAATTTACTGGACTTTGTCATCGTCATTGTAGGGTACGGCACCATCTACATCACTCTAGCATCCATCCCCACTTGTTTATTTACTGTCCTTTTCATTTAAAAATGAGTCATAATAACCCTGGGTGACATCACAGCCTTTCCTTCCATGATTCACTTGCAAATTAATTTTCGTAGCTGATTTTTATTCAGGTTGTGTAATGCCCAACAGCAGCTCTCTTATTCACAATTCTCCTCTTGTCCTGCTGTTGTCTTTACCTCTTTTTTTCCTCATTTCTCTCTTTTCTCAACCTCTCTCTCAGATTATCTGGTCAGATCTGGCTGTCAATCCTCTCTCCCGTTCGCTCGCTCCCTCTCTCATTGTGTCTTAATCTGACCTACAGAGACTAGGCGCTACCCTTAATTTCACAAACCAGGCTTTACAGCTTTGTGGTAGATGTCTGTGTATGTGAGAAGTGTGTAAATGCACATTTCATCCACTAAAAAAGAACCAGTCTTTTATAGTACGTTGCTATTTAAACTAATTTTCTTCCTGTGCACACCATAGAGTGTATTTAAAGAGCGACAATCCCCAGAGCTCTGTCCGTCCAGCTAAAATAGGACTAAACAGCTGTTCTGAGGTCATTAATGGCCAGTTGGTCAGAGTGATGGTTAATTATCTAAAGGAAGATGACTGTGCCAGGCATTTAGCATCTTTTTGAGTATAATTTTGAGAGCTTTTTTTAGTATTGATTAGAGATTTCATTAAGCTCACAGACAGGGCCGCTAATGGGCAGGTGGATCTGTTCCAAACACACGGTATTACACATCATATTATTGCTGCTTATAATACTGATGCCATCCTAAGAGTATTTGTGCATGCATGTGTATGCATGAAAGCACAAAGATAGCTGGGATGGGTGCCACAAATATTGCTGCCCAGCCAGCTTTCACAACACTTCCCTACGATCATTTGGGAATCAAATTTTTGCTAGTCACACCGTATGTTTTCCATCCATGAAACAAAAGGACCTAGATTGTAAAAGAGTCAATTGGACTGGAGTGGTTATGCTGTTAGTTTTTTATTCACATTTGTCATCTCATATTTGTTAGTTTTACTGAAACGGCTAAATTTTAAGACCTTTGTTCATCTTCAGAACACAAATTAAGATATTTTTGATGAAATGCGAGAGCTTTTTGACCCTGCATAGACAGCAATGCAACTACCACGTTCAAGACCCAGAAAGGCAGTAAGGAGATTGATAAAATAGTGAAATAAATTACGCATGCAAACAAGGTGCAGTGCATCCAGGTTCTACATTGACTGACACAAAGAGAAGAAATTGTTAAATAAAGTAGCTAATTTTGTTTTCTTTGTGCAAAAAAAGTATTCTTGTAGCTTTATAAAGTTAGGCTTTAACCACTGATGTCACATAGACTATTTTAAAGGATTATTCCACTTCCAAAATAAAAATTACCTGATAATTTACTTGCCCCCATGTCATCCAAGATGTTCATTTCTTTCGTTTTTAAGTCGCAAAGAAATTAATTTTTTGAGGAAAACATTCCAGGATTTTTCTCCATATAGTGGACTTCAATGGGGATCAACGGATTGAAGGTTGAAAATGCCGTTTCAATGCCGCTTCAATGGGCTCTACACAATCCCAGCCAAGAAATAAGGGTCTTATTTACTAACATATTCTGTTATTCTAAAAAAAAATACAATTTATACACTTTTTAACCTCAAATGCTCATCTTGTCTAGCTATGAGATGCGCAAAAAACTCCCATCTCATTTTCTTTTCTGACTTCAAAATCGTCCTACATTGCTGCAGAAGTACCAACCCAGTGTTTACAAAGTGAACATACAAAGAAAGTCAAATGTGCGAGAAGGTAAAATAGCGATGTCGGGTGATGAAGTTAGAGAAGAAAATGAGATGGTAGTTTTTTTAACCTACCCTAACTGTCTTAAACCCGAATGCACAGAGTACACATGCGCCTTGCAGAGCTAGAAAAGACGAGCATTTGTGGTATAAATACATATTCAAGAAAAGGACTGATCATTCACTAGATAAGACCCTTATTCCTTGGCTGGGATCGTTTAGGGCCCTTTGAAACTGCACTGAAACTGCATTTTTAACCTTCAATCCGTAAAGCACCATTGAAGTCCACTATATGGAGAAAAATCCTGGAATGTTTTCCTCAAAAACGTAATTTCTTTGCGACTGAAGAAAGAAAGACATGAATATCTTGGATGGCATGGGGGTGAGTAAATTATCAGGAAAGTTTTATTCTGGAAGTGGAGTAATCCTCTAAAGATGTCCTAACTACCTTTCTGGGCCTTGAACGTTGTAGAGTCATAAAGCTTTAATCAAAAATATTGTAATTTGTGTTATGAAAGTAAACAAACGTCTTACAGGTTTGGAACAACATGAGGGTGAGTAATTAATGACAGAATGTTTATTTTTGGGTGAACTATCCCTTTATTACGTTTTACATTTTATTATTTAATACTTTTTTAATGAACCGTATTTGTGTATATGTTTTTGTTGTTTGTATTTTGCAGGTTGTTCAGTGTGGTGTTAGAAACTGTTACTCATAAATCCGGTGAAACAACTTCCCACACGCCGGGGAAACCGGGAGGTCTGGATGTCAAAGCTCTCCGAGCCTTCAGAGTCTTACGACCCCTCAGACTGGTTTCAGGAGTGCCCAGTGAGTTTGTGTTTGTAACAGAAAGAAAATTAAAGTTAATCTGAAGCCTGGTTTAATCTGGTGTGCATTGCTATGAACTATTCAATGGTATTGTACCCACACAAGAGTGTTGTTATTGCTCCTAAAAAGGTATTCTGAGAGATTTTGTTTGAGGTGATGTGCTTGTGTGATGCACTAGTGTTTTAAACCATTGTAATATTTGTGCAGTGACCAGAGAGGCTAGTGTAGCTTGATATCTCTATCATTATATTTTTGTCCTGTTCATTCAGCGTCATTAACAATGAGCTTGACTCATGGTTGCAACCAGCGGCTGTGCTGTTTTTCAGTCATTTCAAAATCGGGTCCAGTGACACACACTCCTGAATCATTGACCAGCAAACCAAAAAGCCATTTATTGCTGGTGTCTTATTGTCTTATTGCTTTTGTCAATACTAAAGTGATGATTTCAAAGAGCGCTGTCCATGGTGCTGAAAACACAATTCCATTAGCTACTGTACAACAGAGCTCTGAAGAAGCTGGTCAAGATGGCATGGATCATGTAACCCAATGGCTTATTCCATCACAGTGTATTTAGAAGCTGTGGTGGGGATCTTTCATGCCTACCGGCATATATGATGGTATCTTACCCTCATGTGCTCGCCTGCACGTTAATCCTGGCACTTTTCCCAGTGAGGCAAGGTGACATTGAATGAGGACACTTCTTCTTCTTCTTCAAATATCCATTACATTTGCCAGAAAACACACATCCTCACTGTGTACAACTGTAGTGCTATTTTGTTTTGGCTGACATTGTCTTGATTAGAAGTAAATTGATGCTGGTGTCAGTCAATCAAAATATCAACCACTCAGTCAGTCATTTATATAAAATGTTTGAAAAAATAATGGTGAAAAAGATTCTTCCTGGTGATAAAGTGTTTTTGTTGACTAATAAAGTGAAGTCAGTAAAATTATTTTCTTTAATTAATACTTTTATTCTGCAAGGATGCATTAAATTGATCAAAAGTGACAATAGAAATTTTTTGAACATTAGCGTATATGCCTTGTTAGAGAAAAATGGACTAAACTAAATAAACATGACTTAAAATGTTGATGTTTTTTGCAAAAAAAAAAAGAAAAAAAAAAAAAAAAGATGATAGACATAAACTGTCAGAATGGGAATGTTTCTTCTCATGCACAAAATACAGATTTCAGATTCTAGGTTGTGCTCCATTATGATGATTTCTCTGCTCTGTGTGTGTCCAGGCCTGCAGATTGTGTTGAACTCCATCATGAAGGCAATGGTTCCCCTGTTGCACATCTCTCTGCTTGTCCTCTTTGTCATCATCATCTACGCCATCATCGGCCTGGAGCTCTTCATCGGACGAATGCATCGCACTTGCTATTTTATAGGCACAGGTAACCACACACACTCACATAAAATATTTATGTGCATTTTCTGTCACTCTCTGTCTTTCTTCATCTGTCTCTCTCTTATCTTTCTTAGATAATTATGCGGACGACGATCCACTGCCATGTGCGTTTGCGGGTCACGGTCGCCAGTGCCTTAACAATGGCTCTGAGTGCAGGGGAAAGTGGGAGGGACCAAACGGTGGCATCACTAACTTTGATAACTTCTTCTTCGCCATGTTAACAGTGTTCCAGTGCATCACAATGGAGGGGTGGACAGACGTCTTGTACTGGGTAACTACGTAAGCTGTGTGCTGTAATGGTCCATAATTATCTTTCAAGGAAGTGATTGTGTGTGACACTGATACAGCTGCCTTTGCTTGTCTGTTCATCTCTGTAGATGAATGATGCAATTGGTTTTGAGCTGCCGTGGGTTTACTTTGTCAGCCTGGTCATCTTTGGATCCTTCTTTGTTCTCAACCTTGTGTTGGGTGTGTTGAGCGGGTGAGTTTATAGGGTAGATGAGTTTGTGGAAAAGAGTGTATGGGTGTCATTTTTTATATCACTTTTTGCCAGACTTGTAAGTCTTAACATAACATAAATGATGTCTCTTACTGAAATATGTAGTAAAAAACCCATGAAAGATTTACGTTATTTTAAAAAATCCACATCGTTTTATACATATTTTGGACTAAGGGGTGTGCCATTATTTAAAGGAACCGTATGTAGGATTGTGGCCAAAACTGGTACTGCAATCACTTTCAAAATACGGTAGAACGGTGTATCCCCTCCCACTCCCCAACTGACTCGAGGTTGCCAGCTAAGCTCCAACGGCAAGTGACGAGTCCTACACAGTAATTTGTTTTTCTTCTGTTAATTATGTTTATGCTTCACAAGAGATGTTTTGCTAAGTAATTATGTATCGCAAAAATTTACAGATGGCGATTAGCCAAATATTTCGTAAAGATGTACTGTAATACCACATTTCAGTCGGAACATAGATTGTTTTCATACCCTGCTAGTGGTGCGATATAAAGCTTTTTATGAACGCATTTAGCACGGGCGCCCGTGGAAAATCCACTGTGTACGGAAGCAAAGTTAGCCAAACATAGATGAATCTTACCTGTTCAGGAGAAAATCAGCAACGATGGCGTCTGTCTTCAAATCCTTCTCCGTTTTCAGCCGTCTCCATCTTTCAAAGGCATCTCCTATACAAATCCTTGTTTTATTTCGGACTTTGTCACGACGTATTTCGGATTCATAACGAGGTCTTTAGGTTTCGTAATGTCATACATGTTTTATCTGACACGTTCGTATAGCTGCAGCTGTAACAGAGCTGGCAACCCGGATCACGAAACTCTACTGATTTCGTGATTGGTAGATAGCTGGAGGGTGGAGCCTCAGACCAAAACACAAAATGACAACAATAACATCAGTTGAGGGCTGCAACTTTCACTTTTAAATGACAATATCCTGGCCGGACCACTGTTGTCAGTGATATAAGTATTTGAAATGAACATGATTTCTTATTGTCTAGTGACATGTCAGGGCCATTTTATGATTAACTGACATAAATTTCTTACATACGGTTCCTTTAAGTAATGTCATATGGTTGCACTTAGTGAGCTACTGGCGCTATCTGTTGCTGTTTTTACCACAACACAATGACCACAGCTACTGAAAGAGCTTACAGGTGGTGATGGATATAAGTGTTGGCTTAAACCAAATTCTGTATCATAGATTTTTCCCCACAAGGAGTCTAAACATCCCCGGATATCGAGTAAAATCCACGCTGAGAAACTCCTTCAGTGACTGCAGCATCATGAAATGCATAAATGTCTGCATTTGTATTTTCCATGTTTATTTGATATATATTACGTATTATTTTCCGAGTAGTATATTCCAAGTTATGGTATAAATAGCAACAGGTAGCGCCAGAAGCTCACAGAGTGCAACCATTTGATGTAATCGAAATAATGGCGCTGCCTATAGTCCAAAATATGTATAAAACAATATGGATTATTATTTTTTTTAAACATAAAACTTTCAGGGTTTTCTATTGCATATCCCTTTAAAAATCCAAAGTGTTGTATTCAGAATATATATTTGTTCAGGGCATTTAATGATTTCAAAAATTTGGGATCGGTGATATGTTTTTGAAAGAAGGCACTTATGCTCACCAATTTATTTGATCAAAAAAACTGTTATTACAATTTAAAACAGTTGTTTTCAATATTTTTTAATATATTTAAAATTGTAATTTATTCCTGTTATGAAAAAGCTTATTTTTCAGCAGCCTTTACTTTAGTTATGACATCATCTTTCAGAAATCGATTTGGTGCTCAAGAAATATTTTTTATCATTATCAATTTTGAAAACATTTGTGCTGCTAAATATTTTTGTGGAAATGTTAATGAGTTTTTTTGTTTCAGGATTCTTTGATGAATAGAAAGAACAAAAGAACAGCATATATTTTAAATTGATATATCTTTTTAACATACCGTTTAAAAGTTTGGGATCAGTAAGATGTTTTATGGTTTTTAAGAAAGTTTCTTATGCTCATCAAGGATGTGTTTATTTGATGTAATATTGTGAAATATTATTACAATGTAAAATAATGTTTAATACACATTCAAATCTAATTTATTCCTGAGATAAAAAGCTGAATTTTTAGCATCATTACTCCAGTATTCAGGGTCACATGATCATCAGAAATCATTTTAATGTGCTGATTTATTATTAGTGCTGGAAACAATTGTGCTGCTTTTTTGTTTTTGTTTTTTTGGAACCTGTGACACTTCTTTTCAGGATTATTTGATAAATAAAAAGTATGGAAAAAACAGCATTTATATAAAATAGAAATATTTTATAACAATATACACTGCTGTTCAAAAGTTTGGGGTCAGTACATTTATTCTTTTCTTTTTTTTTTATTAATACTTTTATTTAGCAAGGGTGTGTTAAATTGAAGAAAAGTGATAGTAAAGACTTATATGTGACCCTGGACCACAAAACCAGTCATAAGGTTAAATTTTACAAAACTGAGATGTATATATAATATGAAAGCTAAGTAAATAAGCTTTCTATTGGTGTATGGTTTGTTAGGATATGACAATATTTGGCCGAGATACATCTATTTGAAAATCTGTAATCTGAGGGTGCAAAAAAATCAAAATCCTGAGAAAATCACCTTTAAAGTTGTCCAAATTAGGTTCTTAACAATGCATATTACTAATCAAAAATTACATTTTGATACATTTACAGTAGGAATTTTACAAAAAATCTTCATGGAACATGATCTTTACTTAATTTCCTAATGATTTTTGGCATAAAAGAAAAATCAATAATTTTGACCCATGCAATGTATTTTTGGCTATTGCTACAAACATACCCCAGCGACTTAAGACTGGTTTTGTGGTCCAGGGTCACATATTGTTAGAAAAGCTTTCTATTTTGAATAAATGCTGTTCTGAAAAAAACTATCACAGGTTGTTGTCAACATAAATAATTCTAATAATTAATCATCATATTAGAATGATTTCTAAAGGATCATGTGACACTGAAGACTGGAGTAATGACCAATGAAAATACAGCTTTGCATCACAGGAATAAATTATATTTTGAAGTATATTAAAATATAAACCATTATTTTAAATTCTAATAACATTTTGGAATATTACATTTTTTTCCTGTATTTTTGATCAAATAACTGCAGCCTTGATGAACATAAAAGCATACAATTCTATAAAAAACATTAGCCCCCTGGTTGCACAGACAAGGCTTAAGCCTAGTCCTAGACTAAAATGTAAGTCTGATTTGTTTCAACTGAAAGAAACTTGCACAAACTCATCTAAAAATAGATCAGTGCCTTTGTTTTTTCTTAAGATGAGAACACACCAGTAATGTTTTTTTTTTTTTTTTTCTAAACAGATTTATAAAAATTACTCAAATGTCCTAATTGAATTATGGCCTAATCCTGGCTTAGTCTAAGCCCTGTCTGTGAAACCGGGCCTAGAAGTCTTACTGATCCCAAACTTTTGAACGGCAGTGTAAATATCTTACATTTGATCAGTTTAATGCATCTATGCTGAATAAAAGTAATAATTTCTTAATGACTCCAAAGACGGATTCGAACTCTGCTCAATTACATCAAAAAATAATTGCTACGTTCTTTACTATCTATGCCACAGGGGCTGCTGTTTACTGGCCGTCTTTTGCAATGTTGTCTAATCCTACCACACTTTGCTGGGCGAAGTTAGTGTAAATAGGTTCTGCCAACAAAACGGGCTATTTGCACGTAGTTTAATAGACAGTCCGTTCATATTTATGAGCTAAGACTTTGTCATTTCATGAAATCATAAACTGTGCATTGTAACTTGTTTGCGTGTTTGTATGAGTGATTGTTGAACAGAGGACAGCAGTAGATGAGCAGATATTTTGACTCACCTGAATAGTAGAATCCCCAGATGCTGAGAGTAGCAGATCTGCAGAGTTTGATTTCTGGCAGACCACAGAATTCCCCAAAGATTCTGCCTTGTGCTGCTTGCCTCTCCGTTAAACAGAGTGTGAAAGTCAACAATGTGTGTTTGCCTCTGTATTGTGCGTGTGTGCGTTTGTTTTGCTTGTCTAACAGGCCATACTTGTGTGTAGAGAATTCTCCAAGGAGAGAGAGAAGGCAAAAGCTCGCGGAGATTTCCAGAAGCTTCGGGAGAAGCAGCAGATGGAAGAGGATCTGTGCGGATATATGGACTGGATCACTCAGGCCGAGGACATCGATGAGTTTGATGAGGACGGGAACAGACGTGAGAGCTCTTCCTCTGTTTAACCATTTAGCCCCGTTTGTCCTCGATATCACTTGTTCATTGTTGATCACCTGTTTCTCCTTGACCAATTTACCATAAAGAGAGTTAAAGGTTAGCTTAGTCAAAAATGGGTGTAATTTATTACTCACCCTAATGTTGTTTTAAACCCGTAAGACCATCTTTCATCTTCAGAACACAAATTAAGATATTTTTGATGAAATCCAAGAGCTTTCTGGCCCTGCATAGACAACAGAAACGAAGTAAGGACATTGTTAAAATAGTCCATGTCACATCAGTGGTTCAACCGTTATTTTATAAAGCTATGAGAATACTTTTTGTGCACAAAGAAAACAAAAATAATGACTTTATTCAAGATCCAATAGACTGTTAATAAAATAAACTCATTTCACTATTGATGTTTGTGAAATGAGAACATCAACAGACAGAACCATGGCCATTTTATTTCCCTGTAACCTGCTTTTCCATCAGTTCTGTTTCTCATTTTGCTCTTTTTCTCTCTCTCTCGATCTTTCAATCTCCCCTCAGGTGTGACCTTGCGTGACCTAGCTGATAAGAAGAGGGGGAAATTCGGCTGGTTCAGCCACTCAAACGAAACCCACGGTACGGCCAATCAGAAGGAGACGCATGACCCCTTCACTCCCCCGCTGTTCTATATATAGCCCCCCTCAACTTTGTCTGGTCTAATTGTGTAATTTACATCTGGGGCTAGAAATCACATCTCTCGGTTGGACCCATATTAAGTGCTTTGACCCTATTTCAGAGAGATTGCTTTTCTCCAAAACTGTGTCAATGTGTGGCCGACATTATTCTTTCTCTTTGTCTCTCATATACCTTTCCTTTTCTGTCTCTGTGTATCTTTCACTCTCGCTATAGCAAGTCTTCCAGCCAGTGAAACAGCATCCGAGAACACTGAAAACATAGATGAGGAACACACAGATTGTTGTGCCGCTTGCTGGTAATAGCATACGCACACATACCCATTAAAAATAGAAACAGCATAACACACTACATTTGTCATTGTGTTGTCCTGTCGTCTTACTAATGGAAGTTGTTATCAGCCATAATGGAGTGTCATCCCTTAATTTCTTAGTTGCAGCTCATTATGTTCTCTTTTCTTTGTATTCATTGTGCTCTTGCAAGTCAGTTCATTACTCTGGGCTGTTTGGCTGTCTTTGTTTCAGTATCTGAACTGGATCTTTGTTAAGCGCAATGCATCAGACTGCACATTTTGCCAGTTGCTCTGTGTTGTGCTTGTCTTTGAACTCATTGTCGTTTTGTTTTTTTGTTTTGTTCACTGTCCTTTGACTTCAGTGCTCGCATTATGAAGATCCCATGCTGGTGAGTCTTTGTGAGGACAAACTAGTAGTTTAGAGTCCGCCTACTGGATATATATACTTTACTTTGGAAAATCTAGCTAAATTTAGATTATGCTTAGAGGTTAATGCTTAAAACTGTAAAAGAATAAACTTAAAAGGATAGTTCATCCAAAAATGAAAATTACCACATGATTTACTCACCATATAGGAGAAGTTCCCTTCCAGAACAAAAATTTACAGATAATGTACTCACCCCCTTGTCATCCAAGATGTTCATGTCTTTCTTTCTTCAGTCGTAAAGAAATTATGTTTTTTGAGGAAAACATTTTAGGATTTTTCTCCATATAGTAGACTTCTATTGTGCCCCGAGTTTGAACTTCCAAAATGCAGTTTAAATGCGGCTTCAAATGATCCCAAATGCGGTTGTAAACATTCCCAGTCAAGGAAGAAGGGTCTTATCTAGCGAACCGATCGGTTATGTTTTTTAAAAATGTCTTGTCTTGCTCTGCCTGCACTCTGTTTTTTCCGGTTCAAGACAGTTAGGATATGTTGAAAAACTCCCATCTCATTTTCTCCCTAAACTTCAAAATCGTCCTACGTCGCTGATTTACTGATCGCTTTTTTGTTAGGGGTGTTTGATCTTCTTTGCATGTTCACTTTGCAAACACTAGGTTGGTACTTCTGCAGCTATGTAGGATCATTTTGAAATGATTTTTGAAGTTGAGGGAGAAAATGAGAGTTTTTCGACATACCCTAACTTTTTTGGACCGGAAAAACAGAGCTTAGGCAGAGCAAGACAAGACGAGTGTTTGAGGTTAAAAAGCATACAGATTGTAATTTAAAAAAAATAAAAACGTTTCACTAGAGAAGACCCTTCTTCGTGGCTGGAATAGTTTACAATAGCATTTGGGATTCTTTGAAGCCACATTTGAACTGCAAGTTCAAACTTGGGGCACCACAGAGGTCCACTATAAGGAAAAAAATCCTGAAATCATTTCTTTACGACTGAAAAAAAAGACACAAACATATTGGATGACAAGGGGGTAAGTACATTATTGGTACATTTTTGGTCTGGAAGTGAACTTCTCCTTTAAGGTGAGTAAATCATGGGGTAATTTTCATTTTTGAATTAACTATCCTTTTAAGTTTATTTTTTATCGCACCACTAGCAAATACCTTGTTATTGTAACTATTTATATTATTATATATAATATGTGTAATAATATACATACATGAGTATAATGTAATTCTTTATTTGACTGTAAAAAATGTTTGTGTTTGTGTTCGCTTAGTCGTGCCTTGCGCCGCTGGAACCGCTGCGTTCGTAGAAACTGTCGTACAGCAGTGAAATCTGTGACATTTTATTGGGTGGTGCTGATCCTGGTCTTCCTCAACACGGCTCTCAGTGCCTCCGAACATTATGACCAACCAGACTGGCTGACCGACGTTCAGGGTATGTAGGTGTTTTTTCCAAACATCACCTTCCTGACATGGCATGTGTGCTGTCCTGCAGCATCGGCCACATGTTTATTTATAGAACTCTATTAGCTGATGTTTTCTTACTGCCGTGTCTCTCCTGAGGTTTAAAGAAGGAGTCGGTCATGGTGTTACCAATGACCTACATGTTGACAAAAAAGGTTGGGCTGTAATTATGTCTATTTATCCCCCTCTCTGTCTTTTTCTGTCTCTCTCACAGACATTGCCAATAAGGTTCTCCTCTCATTGTTCACAGTGGAGATGTTGTTGAAAATGTACAGTCTGGGGTTACAGGCATATTTTGTGGCATTTTTCAACCGTTTTGACTGTTTTGTTGTGTGCGGTGGGATTCTGGAGACGGTTCTAGTGGAGATGGAGATCATGCCACCTCTCGGCATCTCAGTGTTGCGCTGCGTCCGCCTGCTTCGGATCTTCAAAGTCACACGGTACTCAAACCTATTAAACAATTTTGCCACTTCCATTAATTGGGTACAAAATAATCCATTTAATAAATGTGACCCTGGACCACAAAACCTTACTCTTACTCTTCTCAAGTAGCAATAGCCAAAAATAGATTAAATGGGTCAAAATTAACGCTTTTTTTAGGTATTTTATAAATTTCCTACTGTAAATATATCATAACTTAATTTCTGATTAGTAATATGCATTGCTAAGAACTTCATTTAGACAAATTTAAAGGTGATTTTCTCAGTATTTCCTTCCAGATTTTTAAATAGTAGTATCAAATATTGTGATTTTCAAATATTGTCCTATTCTAACAAACCCTAGATCAATGAAAAGCCTATTTATTCAGCTTTCAGATGATGTATTAATAAAAAAATGGACTCTTAATGACTGGTTTTGTGGTCCAGGGTCACAAATAGGAAACTCTGTACAAGGCCTTTTTTCCTTTTTAAGAAACTCAATATTAGCTGTTTTATTTTCTTTCTTTTTTATCATTCTAATGTTTGCAACCCTGTCATTTATTTACAATTTAGAGAATGTCTTAAAACAAAGTGTGATTTTGTTATTTTCTAATTGAAAGCATTAATTCTTTCTTTTCTCTGGTGCCTTTGTCTTTCCTGTTGTTTCTATCTTTCCTCATCTCTTTTTCGCCCTGCTAATTCTTGCTCCACTTGTCCTCCTCAGCCATTGGACAGCTCTGTCCAATCTGGTGGCCTCTCTACTGAATTCAATGAAGTCCATTGCCTCCCTGCTGCTGTTGCTCTTCCTCTTCCTCATCATCTTTGCTCTGCTTGGTATGCAGTTATTTGGAGGGAAGTTCAACTTTGATGAGACGCAAACCAAGAGAAGCACCTTTGATTCCTTCCCTCAGGCCCTGCTCACCTGCTTTCAGGTAATAAACTCCTCTGCAACAGTAAAAAAATTGACAAAAAAGACAAAAGAAAAATGCCCTGCTCAAAAGTTAAAGAGATAAAAAAACAATCCTGTCATTGTTTACTCGCCTTTAAGTTATTTCAACCCTGTATAAGTTTATTTCTTCTGTTGAGCACAAAAGAAGATATTTTCAGGGGGAAAAAATAAAAGTTGATTGTCCCCATTGATTTCCATAGTATTCCATAGTTAAAAAAAAAAAAAAAGAAATTCATACAGGTTTAGAATAATCTGAGAGTGAGTAAATAATTTCAGAATTTTCATTTTTGGTTAAATTATCCCTTTGAGAAAGTTAAAGTCCCCCTATAGTCATAAATTGTATCCCTTAAAACTAATCAACATTACATATTTAAATATTTTTCTTGTAAAAATAATTTTCTCATGCCTTAAAACAGCTTGAATGTAACTCTACCCCCCTTGCCCCATTTACTATACGCAGATCTTTGAATATGCAATTTAACCCCGCCTCCACTCACTCACACCAGCCAGAACCTCTTAATTTGTCCACTAACGGTAGTAAGCGCGATATAATGGCGATACACGGATAAAGACTGATAAAACTATGTTTTTACTAGTGCACAACTACAGTGGACACTGTAACATTGGTTAAAGTTACTTACTTGATGATGTTATGTCCTCAAAATGCCTCGAAGGCTCGAATTAGCCTAGATAGTGATTCCAGTTAGCGCTAGCAGTGTGGGACTGCGGTCACACCATCTGCGCTTTGTCTATATAGATATTTACGGTAACAAACACTTCCGACCTAATACTGCGTGTTATTCAACTACTTTTAAGAACTGCATATCAAAGTCAGGACCAATGCTATTAACAATCTCTCTATCTCCATCTCAGAAATAAAAATACTATTGATCTGACATGCGCAAAAAAATCATAAAAATATGAAATCAAATTCTTTTCTGCAAACTCCAACAGATTATTGTTCTACATCCTACCACTGTGCTGATTTACATGCTGTTTAACTGTTTCATTATTTTGTAACACTACCAAAGTCTGGACCAATACTATTATTGATTTCTCAATATAGACATTTTTTAAAAATCATAAAAATATGAAATCAAATTGAATACTCCAACAGATTATTGTTCTGCATGTCCCCAAGTATCACAGAGATGATTTTCAAGTAGTTTTACTGTATCATTTTTTAATAATTTAATACCAAAGTCAAGACAAATGCTATTTACATTGCTTTATAGACATAAAAAAATAATAAAAATATGAAATCAAATTGTTTTTTGAAAACTCCAACAGATTATTGTTCATCTCCTCAAGTACCACTGTGGTAATTTTCAAGTTGTTTTACTGTATCGTTTTTTAATAATTTCATACCAAAGTCAAGACAAATGCTATTTACATTGCTTTATATGTAGTACTCTCTTAAATTGCAAATGAAAGAGACAGAGACAAGAGTTAGTGGTTGCCCAAGCGGTCCTCTTTGTTGTCTAAAGATGCGCCGCAGTTGTCACGGTAACGGTAACTCTCTCAACTGTCACCAGTATTTATAAAATGCAGCTGGACTCTACAGTGCAAACTTATACTAAACATACAATAAAGTAACTTGAATTGAACACATATGTACATGTAAAAAGAAACAGACATAGCATGGATACAAAATAAATATATACAAACAATAGAATATTTTTATGGCCCAAACTATGCAGGGTTCACACTCTCTCCAACCAAATAAGATGTCGTCCCGACATCAGGATTCTCAAAGTCATAAACTTCGATATATTTCACTTCACACTCATGTAAAAGTACCAGGTCACATGTGATGTTTTCAATACATTTTCCCTTTTTTTTTTACATTCATACATTTAATAATCACATATCATGTTCCTGTTTCACAGACAGTCCTTGTAGGCTGATAATCAACTTTCTGAATTCAAGTTCAATGAGCTAGTGCCCTAAACAGTCCCAGAATCAAGGCACTAAGGAATGTTCATTAAGAATGAAGTCCATACAGGAAACAATCAAGTTCAAGTGCAGAAAATTCTCAGATTCAGGCCATTCTCAGGTTCTCCAAGGAACGTTTCAAAATGTTCAGTCCATTTAATTTATCTGGGCCTTTTAACAGTCCATATTTTCAATGTGCAGAGTCCATTTTATCTGTCTAGGCCTTTAAACAGTCCATATTTTCTTTTCGGCCCAACAACAGTTCATTAAGTGTCACAGTCCCTTAGCTGGCAACAGTTATTTGCAATCAGTCAAGGCAGTTAGTGTCAATATGATGGCAGTTTGTCAGTAGAGTTCTGCGGTGCCATCTGAGACCTGGTCAAGTGAAAGTTCATTGAGATTCTTTAAATGGCTGGATAATAGATAAGTGAGGGCTGAGAATAATGGATCGGCATTGGCACCCAAGAATTCATATTTGGTGTCCATGTGTGTATGGGGTGTGGGTTAAAGTCATTTCTTGCATTCTGTACACTGTGGCATGTAGGATTTCCAAATTTTTCATATGTGAACCTCTTTGGTGGTCCTCGTTGTCGGACTCTAGATGGTTCCGTTACAGGATTCCTCCATGCAGGTAAGTGATGTTCTTCAACAGGTAAGTGTTGTCTAGGTGAGTGCCGTTCTTTTAAACTTTGTTCTTCAACAGGTAAGTTTTGTTCAGGTAAGCAGTGTTCCTCAGCAGGTAAGTGTTGTTCCTCAACAGGTAAGTGTCTTTCTTCAACAGGTAAGTCAACATGTTCTATTTCATCTTGTTTCCGTTCAGCTTGGTGTGGCAACACTGACAACTCAACCGTTCGTTCTAACTTTGCTGATGATTTCTCACCAGGAGGTAACAGGCGTTGTGTGGTTTTATTTTGCACCTGACTGTTTGGCTGTGTTCTAAACTGATAGGGTTCAACTTGCACATAGTACTCATCATCACTTTCACTGTCATTCTCTGGCTCATATTCCTCGCTTCTCCCTGCAGGTAAAGCTGTGCTTTTCTGTTGATGTTTTTGCTTTGGTGTGGCATTTTGAGTTGATGTGGTAACCTGAGGAAAGTGATCACAGGGGAGAAGGTGATTACGATGCAACACTCTTGATCGGCCTTTGCCCTGCTCTGGTTTCACTTCATAGATTGGAGTATCTTCAGCAGCCTGGCGGATGACAATGTGGACTTCATCCTCCCAGAAATTTCTTAGTTTTCCTGGGCCCCCTTTTTGAGCTAGGTTTCTCACCAGAACTCTGCTGCCAGGGTATAGATTAGTGCATCTAACTTTTTGGTCATAATTTCTTTTGTTTCTCTCAATACACTTCTTTGCATGCTCACTGGCGATCTCATAAGCCTCTTGCATACCCTTTGTCCACCTCTCCACATATTCACTGTGGTCGATGGATCCCTTGTCTGGATTGAGATCAAACAATGCATCAACTGGAAGCCTTGGAGAGCGGCCGTACATGAGGTAGAAAGGTGAGAATCCAGTCACTTCGCTTTTAGTGCAATTGTAGGCAAACACTAGCTTATTCAATGCCTCTTTCCAATTCAATTTCTGTTTTTCTGTGAGAGTTTTGAGCATTTGCAGAATGGTCCGATTGAATCTCTCTACTTGTCCATTTCCCTGTGGGTGGTATGGGGTCGTCCTAGAGGCAGTAATATCACTGTATTTTTGGAGCTGGTCGAAGAGTTGATTTTCGAATTCCCTGCCTTGGTCATGGTGAATTCGTGAGGGGAACCCAAACCTTAGGGCAAAATCATTGAACAACCGGTCTGCTACAGTTTTTCCAGATTTTGAAGTTGTAGCATATGCCTGCACAAATCGAGTGAAATGGTCAACAATCACAAGGATATACTCATAACCTCCTTTGCACTTGTCCAAATGAAGGAAGTCGATGGATACTAACTCAAATGGATGTGTTGTCTTAATGCTTTTGAGAGGTGCCCGTGTCTCTCTGCATGGTTTTTTCTGTTTTATGCATGAACAGGTTCTCAGGACATAGTGCTCAATATCCTTTTGCATGAAGGGCCAGAAAAATCGATCTCTAATGAGGCTGGTTGTGCGGTCAAGGCCTTGATGACCCATTTCATCATGCAATTCCCTCAAGACAATACTCTTAAACTGGGCAGGCAACACTAGCTGCATTCGTTGTGATGTTTTGCGGTGCAGTATGCCATATTCATCCAACACCAGTTTGTCCCACTCACGCATTAGACCTCTAACTGTAGGATTGGCTGACCGACACTGTTTTGAAGACGGTCTTGTTTCTGACTGCAAGTAGTCTATGATTTCTTTGACATTCTTGTCATCTCTTTGTGCTTGCTGAATCTCCTCTTTTGATAATGATTTGCAGGGTTTGTCGCCAATCTCCATGCATGCTGGTGCACACTGACTGATTAAAGTAAGGGGTGGATCTGGGTCGTGCTGGACCTCCACAGCTTGTATTGTGGCTCCCACACACTCTGATGAAAGCTCCTCTGTAAATTCTCTCATTGCTGTCTCTATATCAACTGGCATTCTGGACAGTGAATCAGCATCCACATTCTCTTTACCTGGGCGATAACGAATGGTGAAATGGAAGTCTGCAAGTTCAGCGACCCATCTGCATCCAGTGGCATTTAACTTTGCAGAGGACAACACATAAGTGAGGGGATTGTTATCACTGTACACGGTGAAGGTAGGTGCATAATATAGGTAGTCTCTAAACTTTTCTGTTATAGCCCATTTGAGGGCTAGGAACTCCAGCTTTCCACTGTGCAGGTGGTAGTTTCTCTCTGCATTGGTCAATGTTCTTGAACCATATGCTATCACTCTCAGCTTCCCGTTCTGGTTCTGATACAGGACAGCACCCAGGCCTTGGTTGGACGCATCTGTGTGAAGTACAAATGGTTTGGAAAAGTCTGGGAACCCCAATATTGGAGGTTGAACGAGACAGTCAATCAGCTTTGACAGTGTTTCTTGGTGATACTCTGTCCATTCAATCAGCTTACTGGATGGCACCATGTGACTTTTTCTGTTGGTTACTACTCTGCAGTTTCCTTTCTTTGTGCTCTCAGTTTTCTCATTGCCCTTCAGAAGGTCGTAAAGGGGCTTAGCAATACTTGAGAAGTCTTTGATGTACTGGCGATAATAACTTAGTAGACCGAGAATTTTCCGTAGATCTCCCACAGTGTTTGGTCTCTTCTCTTTAAGTGCTGTTACAGCGACAGTGTCTTCAGGGTCCATTTTACTGCCTTCTGCAGAAACAATGCGGCCTAAGTAGCGAACCTCATTCTTGAACATCTCACACTTTCGTGGCTTCAGCTTTACTCCATGGGCTTGTAGACGTTGCAACACTTTTTTTATTGCTTCAAGATGTCCATCAAATGTTTTCGTGAAAACCAGGATGTCATCTAAGTAGGGCACACAAATTTCATCTCTTAGTCCTTCTAAGCACTCCTCCATGAAATGCTGAAATGATGCAGGCGCGTTCATGAGGCCGAAGGGGATACGAACCCACTCATATAAGCCCCATGGTGTACTGAATGCGGTCAAGTGTCTGCTGTCTGGGGACATAAAACCCTGATGGTAAGCTTTGCCCTGATCTAATACTGAAAACCAGGCATTACCACCTAAACTGTCCAGAATGTCTTGTACTCTCGGGATAGGCTGGCGATCAGGTAGTGTCTTCCTATTGAGGTCTCTATAGTCAATGCACAACCTAAGGCTGCCATCTTTCTTACGAACACACACGATTGGTGAAGAGTAAGGTGAATGGGTTTTCTCAATCCAGCCCTGGGCAATCAAGTCATGCAGGTAGTCCTTCATTTCCTGATACAGTGGCTTGGGGACTGAAGTGTACATACGGACAACAGGAGTATCGTCAGTCAGAGAAATACTTAGCTGGAGACCTTTGATGCACCCAATATCGTCATCTGACCTCGAAAATGAATGGCACTCTTCTCGTAGTAACTGTTTTATTTTGCTTCGCTGGTGCATAGGTAAGTGGCTTACATCAACAGGTGGGTCCCACAATTCTTCACTGTTACTTTCTTTAGAATCTGTGGTATTCTGAATCTCACTGATCATGGCTGTTGTTGCACAATGTGATGCTGCAGCTGGTAGTACAGATTTTATTGATTGTATTGTCCCAAGCTCAGTTTTTCCTACAAGCCTTATCTCATGGTCTGTGACATTCTGTACACTGATCTTGACCACTGGACGACTTCCTTTCTTGAGAGTTAGTAGGGTTTCCAGAGGTTCCAGACCATCTGGACAGTGTGGATTTAAGTGTGGTTCAAACAAGAAAACAGTGTCGTGCTTCATGTATGGCACTTTAACTTGACATTGTACCTGCATTATTGAACGTTTTGGTATATTCACTGTGTCTTTCATTGTCTTCACCAAATATTCACTAGGATTCTCAGTAGTCACAAGATTAATGAAGGTCTGTATTTTATTTTTCTTCATGCCAGGGAAGGCATACTTGACAATCTTGTGCAGACGTCCTTTACTCACTTCACTGTTTTCACTTGCTTCACTCTGTCTCATCACTTGTTCGATCACATTGTAGCCGATTATTGGTTTGGATAACCTTTGGTCTTTTAAGACAAGGACAGGAATAACTAACTCTTTTACGCCATCAACAGGGGAAGCCAATTTGAAAGTAATCTCTACCCATCCAACATAAGGCATACTGGTCCCATTAGCCGCAACAAGCTGTAGGCCACCTGTAGCTTCTGTTGCCTCAGAGATGTCCTTCAGTTTCACTTCAGGTATGTACTTGTTTCTCCATCGTTCATCTACAATACATACTTGGGATCCTGTGTCCCATAATGCCTCAGTTTTGTGTCCTTGTAAGTAGCAGGTTACCAGACATTGTTTGCCAATGAGAGAAGTGACGGGTGAGTATTTATTAACTTGACATGAAGCAGATAGAATGTTATCAAGTGGAGACAGTTCAAACTCTTTTTCTTCATTTTCAAAGTGTTGTTTTGGACGTTGGTGGGACGTTTTTGCAGTTCGGGTCACTCCCTGTCCCGTGGAGGCAACCCATTTCCGTTTAAAGGTGTTCTACTTTGAAATCTTGCACCTCTGGTTCTGCAGCCTGCTGAAAAGTGCTCACTGCTACCACAACAAAAACAATGGGTGCATAATTCCTCTGGTCCCCTTTGCTGGCAATGGAAGCACTGTCTTGTCCTTGGGGGACGTGGCTGCCGAAACTGCTGAGGGTACTGTCGTGGTGGTGTATATTGTTGAGGGGCTGTATTCAACTGTGGTGGACGAAGCTGTGAGGGAACAGCATATCGTGATGGCTGAGGTGCATGCTGTGTTGATGCTGTATGTTGCAGGGGCTGCTGTATTGGCATTAAACATGGTTGCAAACTGTAAGGCTGTGATACCATATACTGTTGTTGCAAAACTGCATTCTGTTGTGATTTAGGATGGTGGGGCTGCAGTGGATAGTGATGTTGTTCAAAGGTGTTATGACTTACTCCCCATGTTTGGTTTGGCAGCTCTTTATTCCACTCTGCTACTGGCTGATAACTTTGCGAGAAATCTTGCAGTGGCTGATGAGTTGCTATTGTTGCCGGAGACTTGTTACTGACTGCAAAACACTGAGAAGCAGGTGAGGGCTGTTGAATTGTCTCTTTAATTTGCATTATTTCATTGCTTAAGCTTTGCAGTTGCGACATCAGGTCAACTTTTGTCTGTTTTATTTGGTGTTTTGGTTCATTTAACTGCGTGACATGAACAGCAGCACTGCGTTCGGACTTCCGTTTGTTTTGTCTCTCTGTCTCATGGGAGCAAGCAACATTTAATCTCTCCAACAGCACTTCATCTGAAATTGTGGGGTCAGACAGGAATGGCTGGAGGTCACTCTGAATACGATCATTCTGTAGGCCAGTTAGCACAGTATGAAGGAACATGTTTTGGACTAAAGCTGGATCATATTTTAGGCCAGACTCATCTTCTTGTGAAGCGAACAGAATTTTCTGTCTCAGATCAAGAACACGAATGAGAAAACTTTGTGGTGTTTCTTTAGCACGCTGGGCCTCTGCTGTGAGCTGTTTGTATAGTTCTGTTGCATTTTTCTCTTGATAGTGAGAACGGAGGATTCTTCGTAATGTTGGAAGAGTGAGGTCTGCTTTGCCTTCAAGATAACTACGCAACTGAAGCCCTGGAGTGATTGCTCTGATGACTGAATCAATGATATCTTGTTCTAGATAGCCTTTATTTAACCCACTCTCTATTTGGCGTGCAAGACTTGAAAATGACAATCTGTCCTTCTGGCCTGGCTCACCAATGAGGCCTGAAATTTTGAAGTCTTTGTGCCACACGGCTGGTGCGATTTGTCTCTGTAATAGGGGAGGAGCACTAACCAGTGTATGATCAATTGCTACTTGTTGCGTTGTTGTACTCTGTGAGATGGTAGGACTTAAGTACATAGCAGACTCATTCATATTTTCAAGTTGTCGAAATGGTCTTTGATCTGTTCTTACTTCTCTTTCCGGTGGTCTTAACTCTGTTCTTAGCTCAGTTCCATTAATATTGGTCATCATCAGATTGCTTAATTTATCATTAATGCTGAGGAGCTCAGCCATGCCTCCATCCTCTAGCTCTTCTAGTTCTTTTCTTAGTAGATGATTACTGAGAAGATTTACTAAAGTCAGGCGAGTTGTGTTTCCAATGTTCTCTGCAGAAATGTTTAAGATCTGGCAGAGTTCTATGAGCTTTCCTCGAGTTAATGTACACAGTCTTTCACCTATTTGTTCCTGAAGGCTCTGAAGTGTATCCATCTTTATCTGCAGTGGCTTGACAGTATGATGAAAGTGGACGTTTACTCACTGACTTGACTTTGCAGCCTCTTGTAGTCACTGTACCTCAAGTGCGTGCACTGCTCAATCAGTTTCGTAAAACCACTTCACTCAGCTGCTTGTCTTGTAGGTAAGTATGAATGTTACAGGATGGGGCTCTGCTGGTCAAGAAGATGAACCACCCTATACACATCCCAGCGGTGCCTCCAAAATTTGTAGTACTCTCTTAAATTGCAAATGAAAGAGACAGAGACAAGAGTTAGTGGTTGCCCAAGCGGTCCTCTTTGTTGTCTAAAGATGCGCCGCAGTTGTCACGGTAACGGTAACTCTCTCAACTGTCACCAGTATTTATAAAATGCAGCTGGACTCTACAGTGCAAACTTATACTAAACATACAATAAAGTAACTTGAATTGAACACATATGTACATGTAAAAAGAAACAGACATAGCATGGATACAAAATAAATATATACAAACAATAGAATATTTTTATGGCCCAAACTATGCAGGGTTCACATATAGACATAAAAAAAATGATAAAAATATGAAATCAAATAGTTTTTTGAAAACTCCAACAGATTATTGTTTTTCATCTCCTCAAGTACCACTGTGGTGATTTTGAAGTTGTTTTACTGTAACATTTTTAATAACCGCATACCAACGTCAAGACAAATGCTATTTACATTGCTGTATAGACATTTTAAAATTTCATAAAAATATAAAATTTGTTTTCCACAAATTTCAACAGAATCTTGTTCTGCATCTCCACAAGTACCACTGTGGTGATTTTCATGCTGTTTTACTTTATTCTTTTATAAATTGCATACCAAGTAAGGAAAAATAATATTGAATATTTTCTTTATGTATACAGGTTTAATAAAATAATAAAAACATGAAATCTATTGTTTTTTTTTTCTGAAAAAAAAAAAATCTATTGCTTTTACTCCAACAGATTCTTGTTCTACATCCCCCCAAATACTACTGTTGATTTTCATGCAGTTTAATTTTCATTTTTTATATTATTTCTCTATATAGACACTTTAATAAAATCATAAAAATATTAAATCAAATTGTTTTCTGAAAACTCCAACAGATTATTGTTCTTCATCTCCTCAAGTACCACTGTGGTGATTTTCAAGTTGTTTTACTGTAACATTTTTTAATAATTACATTCCATAAAAATGACAAAAAATCAAGACAAATGTTATTTACATTGCTTTATAAATATAAAAAAAATATATAAAAATATGAAATCAAATTGTTTTTTGAAAACTCCAACAGATTATTGTTCTTCATCTGCTCAAGTACCACTGTGGTGATTTTCAAGCAGACAAAGAGCTGCTCGGTGCGTCTGAAGTGCCGAGTGCGATCCACATATATGCGTAAAGCGCGAACTGGAAACAGCAGCGCAGAAGCTGGGTCTGCCTCCTCCAGGGGCAGAGCTTGCAGGTTCACCACCTGATCGCGGAAAGGCATGGTGGGAACCTTGGGCACATACCCGGGCCGGGGTCTCAGGATGACGTGAGAATCGGCGGGCCCGAACTGTTGGCACGTTTGTCGACAAAGAAGGCTTGTAGGTCCCCTACCCTCTTGATGGAGGCCAGTGCAGTCAGGAGCGCTGTCTTAAGTGACAGGAATTTAAGCTCAACTGATGCAAGTGGCTCTAATGGGGCTTCCCGTAGGCCCTGAAGTGCGATGGAGAGATCCCAAGAGGGTACGAGGTGCGGTCTAGGAGGTTTAATCCTTCTCGCACCTCTCAGGAACCTCACAATGAGTTGGTGCTTACCAAGGGATGTTCCATCCACTGCATCGTGATATGCTGCGATGGCAGCAACGTACACTTTGAGATTCGAAGGGGACAGTCTGCGCTCCAACTTCTCTTGCAGAAAGGAAAGCACTACTGCAATCGTGCATCTCTGTGGGTCCTCTCCTTGAGAGGAGCACCAGTCAACGAACAGACCCCACCTCAGTGCATAAGCCTGCCTTGTAGAGGGAGCTCTGGACTGAGTGATGGTTTCTATCACGGCCTGTGGAAGGCCGGAGAGGTCTGACACGTCCCGTCCAGGAGTCAGACATGCAGGTTCCAAAGGTCGGGGCGCAGGTGCCAAATCGTGCCCATCCCCTGAGAAAGAAGGTCTTTCCTCAAGGGAATCTTCCAGGGAGGGGCTGCCGCAAGGGAAATGAGTTCTGGGAACCAGGTCCGGGTGGGCCAATGTGGCGCAACCAGCAGAACCTGCTCCTCGTCCTCCCTGACCTTGCACAGGGTCTGTGCAAGGTGGCTCACTGTGGGAAAGGCGCACTTGGGCCCCGGAGGCCAGCTGTGTGCCAGTGCGTCCCTGCCGAGGGAAGCCTCGCTGAGGGAGTAAAACAGCTGGCAGTGGGAGGATTCGGGGGAGGCAAACAGATCTATCTGAGCCTCGCCGAAATGGCTCCAAATCAGCTGGACTGTCTCGGGGTGGAGTCGCCATTCTCCAGGGAGGGTGGTTTGCCGTGAGAGCTGATCGGCTGCACGGTTGAGTTCCCTTGGTATGTGAATGGCACGTAGCGATTTCAGCCACGTCTGACTCCATAGGAGCAGATGGCGGGTGAGTTGTGACATGCGACGAGAACGAAGACCGCCTTGGCGATTGATGTAGGCCACGGTCGCAGTGCTGTCGGTACGAACAAGCACGTGCTTCTGACGCAACGTCGGTCAGAAGCGACGAAGGGCCAGAAGCACAGCCAACAACTCGAGGCAATTGATATGCCACTGCAGTCGAGGTCCTGTCCAGGAGCCCGATGCTGCTTGCCCGTTGCACACAGCACCCCAACCCGTGGTGGAGGCATCCGTGTAAACCACGATGTGCCTGGACACCTGTCCCAGGGGCACTCCAGCCCGTAGGAAGGCAGGGTCTGACAACAGGCTGAATAGGCGGTGACACTGCGGGGAAACGCCAGCAGCGCTTACCTTCTTCCCTGGTTCCCGTGCTGGCGATTTGGTCGGGCTCCAAGTCAAGGTCTGAGGAAGTGAAGTGCTGCTCAAGAAGGGAGCTCGGGGCCGGAACCCCGCAGGTGAGAAAATCAGCTCTTTTTGTGAAATTGTGGGGGGCGACGTCTGAGTACACAGCGACTCCCGGCCCTCCACCGGGAGTGGGAACGTAGATGTTGTCGTCCCCAAAAGAGCTTCCCCACCTCCCGGTTGCCCGCGTCAGGGCCGCTTCGCAGCTCGTCTGCTGGTGTTCTTAGCTGGTCCCTGTACTGCGGGCGGTGCCCCTCTCCCACGGGCAGCTCGACGTCAGGCTGCCAGTCTAGCATCATGAGCTTCGGCAGGGGACGGAGTTGGTATTGTAGAAGCCGCGGGGGGGACTCCCTCGGTGACGAGCAGGCGGAGGTTGGGCTGGGGGCATGGTGTTACTGCCGCGGCGAGGGAGGATGTGCTTTATAGCCTCTGTCTGCTTCTGGATCGCCGAGAACTGCTGGGCAAAGTCCTCGACGGTGTCGCCGAATAGGCCGCCCTGGGAGATGGGAGCATCGAGAAAGCGTGCTTTGTCGGCATCTGCCATCTGAGCCAGGGTCAGCCATAGATGTTGCTCCTGGACCACCATGGTGGACATCACCTGGCCAAGGGAAAGCGCCGTGACCTTCGTCGCCCAGAGGGCGAAGTTGGTGACGGCGATGAGTTCTTCCATCACCCCTTGGTCATGACCACTCTCGTGCAGATGTTTTAGCGCCTGGGCCTGGTAAACCTGTAACGTGGTCATGGCGTGCAGGGCGGTGGCAGCCTGTCCAGCAGCGTGGTAGGCCCGGCCCTCAAGAGCGGACGAGAGCTTGCACGCCCTGGAGGGGAGATGTGGCAGATCCCGCCAGGTGGCAGCGCCCCGCGGGCATAAATGCATTGCAACGGCACGCTCGACCTGTGGAACCGCCACATAGCCCCGGGCTGCCCCGCCATCGAGAGTGGCGAGGGGAGAGGAGCTGGGGCACGGCCGAGATGAATAAGGACCACGCCACGTTTTTACCAGCTCCTCGTGCACCTCTGGGAAGAGTGGCACCGGGGGAGAGCGCGGCGGAGCCGCAGACGCCCTCCCCAGGAACCAGTCATCGATCCTCAAAGGATCGACCGGAGGCTCTTTAGGAACATCAAGGCCGATCCCCCTGGCAGCCCGGAGGAGCATAGCCGACAGTTGTACTTGGGGACATGCAGAACAATAATCTGTTCAATTTGATTTCATATTTTTATGATTTTTAAAAATGTCTATATTGAGAAAGACTCCAGACTTTGGTATTCAAATTTGCGGAAAACAATTTGATTTCATATTTTTATGAAATTTTAAAATGTCTATACAAGAATGTAAATAGCATTTGTCCTAAATTTGGTATGAAATTATTAAAAAATGTTACAGTAAAACAACTTGAAAAGTACCACAGTGGTACTTGAGGAGATGAAGAACAATAATCTGTTGGAGTTTTCAAAAAACAATTTGATTTCATATTTTTATGATTTTTTTTAAATATCTATAAAGCAATGTAAATAGCATTTGTCCTAAATTTGGTATGAAATTATTAAAAAATGTTACAGTAAAACAACTTGAAAATTACCACAGTGGTACTTGAGGAGATGAAGAACAATAATCTGTTGGAGTTTTCAAAAAACAATTTGATTTCATATTTTTATGATTTTTTTTTAATATCTATAAAGCAATGTAAATAGCATTTGTCTTGACTTTGGTATGAAATTATTAAAAAATGTTACAGTAAAACAACTTGAAAATCACCACAGTGGTACTTGAGGAGATGAAGAACAAGATTATGGAGGATTTTTTTTTTTTTCTTATATTTTTGAAAAGTTAAAATGTCCATACAGCAAAATAATACAGTAAGGTAATAAATAGCATTAGTCTTGATTTTGGTATGAAATTATTAAAAATTATACAATAAAACAACTTGAAAATCATCTCTGTTGTACTTGGGGACATGCAGAACAATAATCTGTTGGAATTTTCAAAAAACTATTTGATTTCATATTTTTATTTTTTATTTTCTTGTCTATAAAGCAATGTAAATAGCATTTGTCTTGACTTAAAATTATACAATAAAACAACTTGAAAATCATCTCTGTGGTACTTGGGGACATGCAGAACAATAATCTGTTGGAGTTTTCAAAAAACTATTTGATTTCATATTTTTATTTTTTATTTTCTTGTCTATAAAGCAATGTAAATAGCATTTGTCTTGACTTTGGTATGAAATTATTAAAAAATGATACAGTAAAACAACTTGAAAATCATCTCTGTGATACTTGGGGACATGCAGAACAATAATCTCTTGGAGTATTCAATATGATTTCATATTTTTTATGATTTTTAAAAAATGTCTATATTGAGAAATCAATAATAGTATTGGTCCAGACTTTGGTATTCAGTTATAAAATAATGAAACAGTTAAACAGCATGTAAATCAGCACAGTGGTAGGATGTAGAACAATAATCTGTTGGAGTTTGCAGAAAAGAATTTGATTTCATATTTTTATGATTTTTTTTGCGAATGTCAGATCAATAGTATTTTTATTTCGGAGATGGAGATAGAGAGATTGTTAATAGCATTGGTCCTGACTTTGATATGCAGTTCTTAAAAGTAGTTGAATAACATGAAATGCGCCGTATTAGGTCGGAAGTGTTTGTTACCGTAAATATCTATATAGACGCGCAATGTAAATTTAAGCTGAGAAAGTCAGTGTTTTAAATTTTGGTGTATAGCTGAGATATTAAGGTTTTTGCACTTTTTCTGTACAGATACTAACAGGTGAAGACTGGAATGTAGTAATGTATGATGGTATTATGGCATACGGTGGCCCTGTTTTCCCTGGAATGATCGTCTGTCTTTACTTTGTGATCTTGTTCATTTGTGGTAACTGTATCCTTTTCTATCTGAAATCAGTTTCACTTGCTTATTTATTATGCTTTCATTTTGTTTATTTGATATCTTTCTTACTGAAATATGTTAGAAAACCCATGAAAGATTTACGTTATTTAAAAAATCCATTATTTTGATGATGTCAGATGGTTGCACTCAGTGAGCTACTGGTGCTACCTGTTGCTATTTTTACCACAACACAACTCAGAAAATAAAAATACTGATACAATGACCACAGCTACTGAAAGAGCTTACAAACATTGGCATGATTAAATTCCTAGCATTTCTTGTCTCTGCTGTTTGTAAACTCTTACTAAAATCCTCAAAGGCATCAGTGCATCAGAGAGAACAAAGGGTCTTTTTTTATTCGTCCACAGGCATCTATCCATTCTTTTCTCCTCTTCTTATCGCTAGGAAAAGCAGTGAAGACTTACATCACTTCTCTTGTTGCCCTTTGACTGAAAATTACAACCAAACACACAATTTGGCATCGTATCAATATTTTCTTTTCTGAGTTGTGTATTCAAAGTTTTGTTGTGGTAAAAATAGCAACAGCTAGCACCAGCAGCTCACCGAGTGGAACCATTTGACGCCAAGGAAATAATGGTGCCCCCCATATTTATAAAACGATGTGGATTTTTTAAATAACATAAATATTTCATGGGTTTTCGACATATTTCAGTATGTGGTTTGTTATCTTTCTCTTTGCTTGTTTATTGGGGCTTAACTTCTGCTCTCTAAGATATCCTCCTGAACGTCTTCTTGGCCATCGCTGTCGACAACTTGGCAGGAGGGGATGGAGACGAAAAGAAGAATGAGTGTGTTTTTAAATAATAATCTTTGTAAATATGACTGCATACACATTTACCATTCCTAAACATACACTGTGGGTCCAAAAGTTCACACTGAAAATCTGAGAAAAAGAAAGAAGAAAAGGTGTAAAAGAAAGAAAATCTATAATAGACAAACACCTTGTGTCATTTTCACCCAGTTGTGTATATGCAAAAACAAACAAAATTCTGACATGCGGTTCTGTTGGTCCTGACAGAGAAAAAAAGGAGGTAGAGGGTGAGGGTGAAGGTGATGGTGAAGGTGAAGGTGAAGGAGAGAAAGAAGAGGTGAAGGTATGAAAATCAAAATCCTCTGTCTTTGTTGTTGTTTAAGAATTATCACACTTAACTTATTTTTTCATTCTGTTTTCAACAGGTGGACATAGATGATGAGTACGAAGAAGAGGAGGAGCCTGAAGTGGGAGATGATGGAGGTAAAGTCCACAGATGTTAGACAGCATACTGCATTGGAACAGTTTGTTCATTCTGAAATGTTTTGTAGTGATTTAGAAGACATTCGTGACCATAATTACTCATCTTATGGCACACACTCATTGCACTAACAGTCCCTCTTGCTGAGAGTCCTGAGGTTTAGTGTTGGCTACTCAAGGACACAGTGGTGATAGAGCTAGATTGTGATCTCATTAACTCAGTTTCTCTCTGTCTATCTCTCCCACTCTTTTTCTTGCTGTTCTTCTCTGCTAGAAGAAGGGATAGCTCAGCTTAATGTTGCTGACTTTGCTCCTCCTAAAGAGAAAGTTCTACCAATCCCAGAGGGCAGTGCGTTCTTCTGCCTCAGCAAGACCAACCCGTGAGTGTGCACTTTAAACCTCTCACACACTACTGCACTACAATACTTGACCATTTAAAGAGATTATTTACCCCCCAAAATTTAATTTAGTCGGAATTTGTGTCATTCTAAACCTGCATGACTGCAGAGCGCAAAATAAATATTTTAAGAATTTGGTTGTCCATACAATGGAAGTCAGTGGTCATCAAAACTGTTACATTCGGTTACATTCTTCAAAATATCTTCTTTGGCATAGAAGAAAGTAGGTCATAGAGGTTTGGAATGACTTGAGGGTGAGTGAATGTGAGTTTTCTGCATTAAATAAATGTCTTATGATACATTTTCTTCAGCTGTACCAGTCATCCTCTCTTCAGTAAACAAGTAAAATCTTTTTTAAGATAAACCACACAAATCATATCTGACTCAAATATGTGTTATTTTTGTAGTTTAAACAGCAAGCACATGTGAGTTAAAAAAAAAAAAAACAATCACAAAATCGGAATTGTCATTCAGATTTTAAGTAGTTCTTCTCATCATTTGGGATCTAACACATACAGTCAAGCCCAACATTATTCATACCCCTGGCAAATTCTGACTTAAAGTTACTTTTATTCAATCAGCAAGTTGACTGGAAATGACACAGGCTTCTCCCAAAAGATAATAAGACGATGTACAAGAGGCATCATTGTGGAAAAAAATATTACTCATCCTTTATTTATGTTTGAACAAAAAATGGCATGTCCAAAATTATTCATACCCTTCTCAATAATCAATAGAAAAGCCTTTATTGGCTATTACAGCAATCAAACGCTTCCTATAATTGCTGACCAGGTTTTTGCATGTCTCCACTGGTATTTTTGCCCATTCATCTTTAGCAATGAGCTCCAACTCTTTCAGGGTCTCCTTGCCATCACCCTGATCTTTAGCTCCCTCCACAAATTCTCAATTGGATTTAAGTCAGGACTCTGGCTGGGCCACTGCAAAATGTTAAATGTTTTGTCTGCTAACCATTTCTTTACCACTTTTGCTGTGTGTTTTGGGTCGTTGTCGTGCTGAAATGTCCACTGGTGCCCAAGGCCAAGTTTCTCTGTAGACTGCCTGATGTTGTTGATGAGAATTTTGATGTATTGCTCCTTTTTCATGGTGCCGTTTACTGTGATTAGGTTCCCAGGTCCACTGGCTGAAAAACACCCCCAAAACATTAGGTTCCCACCACCATGTTTGACAGTGGGGATGGTGTTCTTAGGTTTGAAGGCTTCTCCTTTTTTACACCAAATAAAGGCTACATCATTGTGGCAGAGCCCAGATTCATCAATATGGTCTTGGTGGTGATCCTTGGATTCTTTTTTTACCTCTCACTATCTTCCTGGCCAGCACAGGTGTCACTTTTGGCTTCTGACCATGTCCTCTGAGATTTTTCACAGTGGAATGTCTTGTATTTTTTAAAAATACTTTGCACTGTAACCACTGGAACTTCAAAATATTTAGATATGGTCTTATAGCCCTTTCCTGACTTGTGAGCAGCCACAATGCGCAGCCACAGGTCCTCAGTGAGCTCCTTTGTCTTAGCCATGAATGTCCACAAACCAACAGCAGAGAGCTTCTGTTTTTCACCTGTTGAGTTGATTAAAATAGCTGTTTCCAATGAATCAGGGTAATTAAGATGTTTTAGAGTAGCTTGGTCTTTTTGTAATGGTATAGAACTTTGGATTTTCTCATAGACTGTGACAGTTTGCAAAGGGTATGAATCATTTTGGACATGCCACCTTTTGTTCAAATGTAAATAAAAGCTGAGAAATATTTTTTTCCACAATGATGCCTCTTGTACATCGTCTTATTATCTTTTGGGAGAAGCCTGTGCCATTTCCGGTCAAAAAAAACTTGCTGATTGAATAAAAGTAACTTTAAGTCAGAATTTGCCAGGGGTATGAATAATTTCGGGCTTGACTATATGTAGCATAATTCAAAATGCACAATAATATCTGGAAATGCATCCAAATACTCTCATTTTCGCTCACTCAAATAGTAATTTATGTGACATTCACTGTGTACTTGTTAACAGGTGGTTTTGGACACAGTGTATTCATGACTGTGTAAAATTCCTCTGTTTTATGTTTAATGCACCTCTTGATTTGATCAAACTGGAGAATAAATTAAAAATAAAAAGTCATTTAAAATTTCAAACCATGTAGACAACACACAGCTAACCACAATTCTCTTTGTGTCTCCGTCCAGAATAAGAGTGGGCTGCCATACTCTGATCCATCACCACATCTTCACTAATCTCATCCTGGTCTTCATCATTCTCAGCAGCATTTCTCTGGCTGCAGAGGATCCTATCAGAGCTCACTCCTTCAGGAACAATGTGAGTTTCCTGTTGACACACAAGCAGGATCATAAATAGTTATTTACTGCAGCTGTTCTGATTGGCATGTTGGACGAGCTCTTCAGTACCAGCTGGGGAAGGCCATCCTTCAATCAGCTAAACGTCAAAACACACGCACACAAGCACACATAAACATATAGCTTAACATGATTTACCTAAGTAGGACATGTTTTTGGATCAGCAGCTGTGCTAGTCCTGGAACAACATTGGGATCAACCAATCAGAATTGAGGTTTAGGGACAGAACTGAGGTCAGGGGCTTGAACAACATGGTTATCAGCCTACTATTTCCCTAAAGGTTTAGGAAGACATAGTGAGGGCTCAGATTGAATCTTAAACAACAATGGATGCTCCAGGAACGTGTCCTACTTGTCTAAATCACATATACACAAATCTGTCACCATACATCATTCGTACCAGTGAACAAAATAATTTTTCATATCAGGGGAACTGATTTTTTTCTCTCTGCAGGTGTTGGGTTATGCTGATTATGCTTTCACTTCTATATTCACTGTGGAGATCTTACTGAAGGTACAGATCAATCAATCAAATATTTTTGTAAACACCTACACTAAAATGTCATCCCATTTTAACAAATTTCCTATCATTTTTCTCTCTGTAGATGACAGTGCATGGCGCTTTCCTCCATCAAGGTTCCTTCTGTAGAAACTGGTTTAATTTATTGGATCTTTTGGTGGTCAGTGTGTCTCTAGTCTCCTTCTTCTTACAGTAAGTCCTCTACACTCATAGATATCAAAACATCCCTGTTCATAATTTGTGTGAATCTGTGACATATCAGATGTATAGATCAGTGTATGTAAGTGTATGCATCGCCCTCTAGTGGGTAAATGAAGATGGTGTCCATATTCTACTTTGATTGCAATGCAAATGTGAAAATAAATAAATAAATAAATAAATGCATAATTTTATAAATAAAAATCTCATGCCCAAATGTTTTCAACTATTCATTTAGATGTTATATACTATATACTTTGGTGCATAATTGTTTGAAAAAAGTGAAATGATGTGAAATTGGTAATATATGACTTGACTGCTTATGAAACCATATAAATCACACTGTTAAGAAACACTGAAGAAGCAGTGAAGATCAGTCTGTGCTTTTCTTGAGATATTTTTGAGTCCACAGGTACAAAGTCAAACCTCTCTTGCTTTTCTCTCTCTCTTAGTTCGAGTGCCATCTCTGTAGTGAAGATCCTAAGGGTGCTTAGAGTTCTGAGGCCTCTTCGAGCGATCAACAGAGCCAAAGGACTCAAGGTACAGATTTTGGTGTTTTTGTGTCTGTGCTATAGCTAGACATGTAGTTACTGGAAAAAAGTTTTAAAGGCATGTATGTATGGAATCTGCCAATTATGACAATATTTCTCTCAATTATAACTTACATCTTTCCTTTTCTTTGCCTGAAAAACCTCATTTTTCTTCATATTTGCATTCTCTAATCTTTAGGACATGCAAAAGTTTGGGCTCTGTATTTTTTATGTTCGTGAAAGAAGTTCTTTATGTTCACTTAGACTGCATTTATTTGATCAAAAATACAGTAAAAACATTAATGTTGTAATATTACAGTTTAAAATAAGCATCACCCCAGTCTTTAGTGTCACGTGATTCTTCATAATTCATCCATTTTTTGATAAATAGAAAGTTCAAAACTTGTTTGAAAAATAAGTATTTTGTAATATTAATGTCATTTTCGATAAAATTAGCATGATAGTTTACCCAAAAATTAAAATTCTGTTATTAATTACCTACCGTCATTAGGTAGGTCATGTTCCAAACCCATAAGACCTTTGTTCATCTTCGGAACACAAATAAAGATATTTTTGATGAAATCCAAGAGCTTTTTGACCCTGCATACAACAGTACAACTACCATGTTTAAACAGTGGTGGAGCCAGAGGGGTGTCCGGGGTGGCACTGGACACCCCTGACATCCAATTGGCCACCCCGGGTGCCACCCCAAAATCTTATTTGCTGCTGGCAGTAGCTGATGCTGATTGACATCTCATTTGTCTAAAGAAGTTTTAGAATTTTGCCGGCAAAGCTGCTTAAGCCATTTTCAAATCAAGACGAGCCAAAGACATGAACATGGTTTCAAGGTACAACGAATAATAAAACATTATATTTGAAATACGTTTTATAGTTTATTATAAGGTTTGTTTGCTGAGTAACGTTTATTATCCATTGTGTAAGTGAACGAGGCGCCGACAACATCAGTTAACTCGATGAGATTAGAGAGATCAATTCGCACTTTGGACCGTTAATGCTATACTTCATCTGTGCTAGTATTACATGCACTACCATATATGTACAGGGCTCAAAATTTCAACCGTTTTTGTCGCATATGCTCCTAAAATTTAATCTGTGCAACCTCAAAATATTTGGAAGCATTTTGATGATAACTCAGCGACAGAGTTGCACTCACGCAGGGGCATAATTTTCACTGGGGACACGTTTTTCAAAATCCCGTTTGTGTCCTCCCACTTTTGTTAAAGTAATCTCTTGTATTGTAGAATGCATTCTCAGCACTGCCGAGTTTCGCTTCATCGTTAAAACGAAACCAAAAGTAAAACGCGCATGCGCAAAAGTTTTGAGAATTACATAAATATTGGAAATTGGAAAAGTTGCTGCTTAAGTTTTTATAATAGCAATTTGCATATACTCCAGAATGTTATGAAGAGTGAACAGATCAATTGCATAGTCCTTCTTTGCCATGAAAATTAACTTAATCCCCAAAAAAACTTTCCACTGCATTGTTAAGAAGGCTTCAGAGCGTCCAAGAAAGTCCAGCAAGCGCCAGGATCGTCTCCTAAAGAGGATTCAGCTGCGGGATCGGAGTGCCACCAGTGCAGAGCTTGCTCAGGAATGGCAGCAGGCAGGTGTGAGCGCATCTGCACGCACAGTGAGGCCAAGACTTTTGGAAGATGGCCTGGTGTCAAGAAGGGCAGCAAAGAAGCCACTTCTCTCCAAAAATGAAGAACCATGAAGAATCAATATCAGTGCATTACTAAAAAAGAAATTGGGTGCTCCTACATTTTTTATGGCGCTCCTAACTTTTTGAAGTTGAGAGCACAAGTAAAAAAGTTAATTTAGTGGCCTGTATGTAAGTTATTATATTTAATTAACAATGTTATTTCGACTTTGTACAATTTTTCTTGTTACACCAGTGAGCAGTGCAACTTTCGAGAGAAGCTTCTCTGCGTTAAAACTTATTAAAACCCACCTTAGGACAACAATGTCTGATGACAGGTTAAGTCACCTAGGGATTCTCAGTGTTGAGTCAAGGAGGGCACGCTCCCTCAACATGGATGAATTTGTGAAACGTTTTGTCAGTTCTCATCAGAACCGCAGAATTATGTTGTTTTAAACATACCTAGGATAAGTTTGTAACTGATGACTAAAACTGTGTTTTTGTTTTTCTTTTCAAATCCAGGTCTGTTTGATGTCTGCTATGTCTAATTGCATTTTTTTTTTTTTTTTGGTTGTTTTTTCTTAATGTTAATGTTTTTGTAAATGAACTCAGCATAGTCATTGCAAATAAAACTTTAGAATTCCTTAATTTATTATTTCAACTTTATGAGTACAGTGCGTGTCCATGTGTGGACCCCCTGAAATAGCAGTGGCCACCCCCTGGCCACCCCATGTAAAAAATTGTAGCTCCGCCACTGTGTTCAACCATGCTTCAAGCTTAATTTTATTAGCTATGATAATACTTTTTGTGCATTGTGGTACTCTTGTGAACGCACGGCAAAGACTGACACAGAAGAGAGGAAATTGTTAGCTAAAGTTGTTATTTTTGTTTTCTTTGCACACAAAAAGTATTTTACGGTTGAACCACTAATGTCTTTACTACCTTTCTGGACCTTGAACCTGGTCGATGCATTGCTGTCTATCCAGGGTCAGAAAGCTTTTGCACTTCATCAAAAATATGTTAATTTGTGTTCCAAAGATGAACGAAGGTCTTACAGGTCTGGAACAATGTGAGGGTAAGGTTGTAGTAATAATTGACAGAATTTTCATTTTTGGGCGAACTATCCCTTTAATACGTCCTTGCTAAATAAAAGTATTAATTTAATTAAAACAACAATCTTACTGACCCCATACTTTTGAACGATAGTGTAATTCATATTCACAGAGTGTCTCTCTGTCATTGTTATTGTGGAAATTAATTTTCTCTCTGTGTGTGTGTGTGTGTGTGTGTGTGTGTGTGTGTGTGTGTGTGTGTGTGTGTGTGTGTAGCATGTGGTACAGTGTGTGTTTGTGGCTATAAGGACCATCGGGAACATCATGATCGTCACCACTCTACTTCAGTTCATGTTTGCCTGCATCGGTGTTCAGCTTTTCAAGGTAAAACACACACACAAACACAAAATAACTCTATACATTGTGTGCTCTCACAAGTTTAACATTAGCATGTATACTAATGTGTACTAATGTACTTTTTTTTATACATTACTACTGTTGTATTTTATAGGGCAAATTTTATCGTTGCACAGATGAAGCTAAAAACACACCAGATCAGTGCAAGTATGTCATATTTCATTATGGTTTAATTCTGTTCTTACATTAACCACATGTGTGTGCCTTTGGGCAGCATGTGTGCTTATGTGTCATGAGTGTTTGTGGTTTATGTGTACATCCGTGTGTTTGTGTGACACAGGGGCACATTTGTGGTGTATAAAGATGGAGATGTGAGTCATCCAATGGTGAGAGAGAGGATCTGGATCAACAGCGACTTCAACTTCGATAATGTGCTGATGGGAATGATGGCCCTGTTTACGGTCTCCACTTTTGAGGGCTGGCCAGCGTGAGTCTGCTCCTCTGACATCGTCCTCCATATGTCACTGAAGGTCAACATGACCATGTTTACACAGTATGCTCCACATCCTGTTTTTTTTTTCCTCGTTCAGGCTGCTCTACAAAGCCATCGATGCCAATGCAGAGAATCACGGCCCTATTTACAACTACCGTGTGGAGATATCTATATTCTTCATCATCTACATCATTATCATTGCCTTCTTCATGATGAATATCTTTGTGGGTTTTGTCATCATCACTTTTCGTGAGCAAGGAGAGGCTGAGTTCAAGAACTGTGAGCTGGACAAAAATCAGGTTGGACTAAAGGCCATTTTAAAGAATATTTTCCAGTATTGAACATTTTACAAGTTCACAACCAATTTTACCTCTTCTTTTGAAAAATATGCACAGATAAATTGTTCATAATAAGAACTGAAA
The DNA here is from genome assembly GCF_049309525.1 of Garra rufa. Classification (NCBI taxonomy): domain Eukaryota; kingdom Metazoa; phylum Chordata; class Actinopteri; order Cypriniformes; family Cyprinidae; genus Garra; species Garra rufa. The sequence continues at coordinate 26,070,627 of NC_133375.1, read as the reverse complement.
CTTATTAAGAATAAGTATATATGATTTCATCTTGAATAACAGCACATTCGAGTTGAGTTGTGCGCTACTGCACTCCATTGTGTATTTTCTCACATTACGTCTGCTTCTTTTTGTTACTTACAGAGACAATGTGTGGAATATGCCCTAAAGGCCCAGCCGCTGAAGCTGTACATCCCCAAAAACCCAGTGCAGTACAAGTTCTGGTCTATAATCAACTCCACAGGGTTTGAGTACATCATGTTTGTGCTGATTCTCCTCAACACCGTTACTCTGGCTGTGCAGGTAAACAGCTGAGTCTGACAAGTCTTACAAAAGCTGTATAATCAGCATGTAGAACCACAGACAAAGACATTTTAGTCTATTTTTGGTATTGTGAATCTGAGCTTATATAAGCATACTTAAAATCCAACATAAACCTTGAGGCCAGTGATAAAATGTAAGATTTGAGAGAGAAGTCAGTTGCGCTGATACATTTGAAGAAGGCCTCTATAAGTTGACATAAATCTAAACATATAGTTCCATTAAGTAGAAAAAGACCAAAATTTGAGGCTGATACTGAGTTAAACGCCGAAAGTAGAATCACACTCTTTCTGGATTCTTTTACAGCATTATGACCAGTCAAAACTTTTTAGTCACGTGATGGACATCCTCAATATGGTTTTCACCGGCCTTTTCACTGTGGAGATGATCATTAAACTGATGGCTCTCAGACTCAGGGTCAGTCCTTTTACTTGCAGATGTGATGTGTGTTTGCTTGAATTTTTCAAGTGTGTTGTTCTTAATATTCGGTTGAGTTGTAATAGTTTTTTCCATTCCGCAGCATTACTTTATCGACGCATGGAATTCCTTTGATGCTCTGATTGTGGTGGGAAGTGTGGTGGACATTGTGGTTACAGAGTTCAGTGTAAGTTTTTCCTTATGCAACCAACAGCACTGAAACAGATACGGTTCTATAATATAGGCTAAACTAGCACAGATTACTCTTTGTTGCATATTTTGCAGTTCAAGGTAAATTCAGTGGTAATTGTTATAAAGTTGTAGAATTTGAGTCTTAGATTCTAATTATGATGATATTTGTGTTTAATTCAGACATTAGCTTACTAATATTTATTGTATCAGAATCACATTGTATGTTATGGAAGCCTGTTTCTGCCACTGAATGAAAAATAAAAATTTCTCAGAACTGTGAGATATAAACTATGAGATATGATTTGTGTCTTCCAATTCTAACTTTTTCTTGCAATGCGAGTTTATATCTTGCAGATCTGATGTGTTTGCTTATTTCTTACTTTTTTCTCAGAATTGTGACATACAAACTCAATTGTCCAACTAAAGTCCAACTTTGAGGGGTTAAAAAGAAAGATATGTTTTCATAATTGCGAATTTATATTTCACAATTGACTCAATAACTCAATTGCATGCTATAAAGTCAGAATTGCGACATCAACTCAATAAAATAAATGTATAATTCTGAGATATAAACTTGCATTTTTGATAAAAAATTTATAAAGTCAGAATTGTAAGATTTCTCAGATTATTTCTTAGAATTGCAAGTTTATGTCTCAGAATTGCGAGTTTGTCTCAGATTTTTGACTTTATAACTCGCGATTTCGAGTTTATATCATGTAATTATATCAGATAATTCTGACTTCTGACAAAGTCAAAATTGCAAGATGTAAACTCACAATTGCGAGAAAAAAATTCGCAATTGCAAAATCAGATTTTATATCACAATTCAGACTTAATTTCTTAGAATTGTTAGTTTATTACTCAGAATTGCGAGTTTATTTTTTTAGAATTGTAAGTTTATTTCTCAAAAGTGTGAGTGTGTCTTACAATTCTGACTTTATAACTTGCGATTTTGAGTTTTATATGTATGTAAATACAAAATAAAAAATTCACTTAATTCTGACTTAATTTCTCAGAATTATGAGTTTATATCTCACATTTCTGACTTTATAACTGAAAAAAAGTCAGAATTGTAAGATAAAAAGTCACAAATAACTGTTTTAATTCAGTGATGAAAAAGGGCTTCCATAGTTTTCTGTAGGGCACATTATTAATTTTAAGTTGTTTTTCTCTGTTCTTTCTCCTTAGAGCTCAGAGGACAGCTCTCGTGTATCCATTACTTTCTTCCGCCTGTTTCGTGTAATGCGATTGGTGAAGTTGCTCAGCAAGGGTGAGGGCATTCGTACCCTGCTCTGGACTTTTGTGAAATCACTCCAGGTCAGAAGAAAATGAGTACTAAAACATCCTTCATATTTTGAGCAAATGTTCTAGTCTAACTGTTGCTGTTGTCCCTCAGGCCCTGCCATATGTTGCTCTTCTGATCGCTATGATCTTCTTCATCTATGCTGTGATTGGAATGCAGGTAATTGAAGACTGGGAAAATGTATATGTTATTTTTTAATTATTATTTTCTTTTATTTATTTTTTTACATTTTTGTCTATACTATATATATTGTTTTTTAAACAAACAGACTGTTTTTTATCAACAACTAATCAATTGCTCTATTTATCAGACATTTGGAAAGATCGCTATGCAGGACCACACACAAATCAACAGGAACAACAATTTTCAGACTTTTCAGCAGGCTGTGCTGCTACTTTTCAGGTGTTGCTCACAGAACAGTAGAGCTACCAACATCAAGTTCATGGATTTGGTTTCTAGGAAATGCATGAACTGATATAAAATGTATACCTTGCATGCAATGCATATTGTTTTGGAAAAAAAAAAACATTTGCCAAATGCATAAATGTAATGTATTTGCTCTCTTTATGTGCAGGTGTGCAACGGGTGAAGCATGGCAGGAGATCATGTTAGCCAGTCTTCCAGGAAAGCGTTGTGACCCAGAGTCAGACTCTGAGCCCGGGGAAGAATTCACCTGCGGCAGCAACTTTGCCATTGTCTACTTTATCAGTTTCTTTATGCTCTGCGCCTTCCTGGTAAATGTTATTGATTATTCAATTATCTCTATTCTTCATAACTTTTCCTTGATAGCATTTGTCATGCAGTCACATTGTGGCTGTATAGTTTCCCAGCTTTTATTAAAAACTAAAAATATATATTGTACATGTATATATGTTTTTTTGCTGAAATGTTTTCAGTGTGATTTGCATAGTGAAATGCAACTGTTGTGCTTTTTTCAGATTATCAATTTGTTTGTTGCTGTCATTATGGACAATTTTGACTATCTGACCCGTGACTGGTCAATTCTCGGACCACATCATCTGGATGAGTTTAAAAGAATCTGGTCAGAGTATGACCCTGAAGCCAAGTAAGATTATCAGTCTCTAACTAATGCTTTTTTATTTAAACAAAAAAGTGCTTCAAGTCTAATTAAACGTGTGTGTTTTTTTTCCAGGGGTCGTATAAAGCATTTGGATGTAGTGGCTTTGCTCAGAAGAATCCAGCCACCACTTGGATTTGGGAAGCTTTGTCCTCATCGTGTGGCCTGCAAGGTACAGACACACAGAAAACCTAAAACTGGTTTGTTTTTTCCCCCTATCCTTTCTCTCTTACCATCTCTTTAACTTTTTGTCAGAGGTTGGTTGCCATGAATATGCCCCTGAACAGTGATGGTACGGTGACCTTCAACGCCACCCTGTTTGCCCTGGTCAGAACTGCTTTGAAAATTAAAACTGAGGGTCAGTATGAGTGTACACACAAACACACATACCCTCTGCATACTCATCTGCTTTACCTCTCTGTTTGAACTACAGATGATTCATATCAAGGTGTACTTTGCATATGAGTACTGGAGCCCTTCTTTACATTGTCATCTGTTTTTTGTTTTTGTTTTTTTCAAATGAAACGTCACTGAATTCAACTACATACAACTATATAGGTTATAATACAGAATAATAATATACAGTAAAGATTTTTGAGAATGAATAAGACTCTGTGTGTAAGCTGATGTTGCTGTAATGTGTTGTTCTCAGGGAACCCTGATCAAGAGAATGAAGAGTTGAGAATCATCATTAAGAAGATCTGGAAGAGAATGAAACCCAAAATATTGGATGAGGTTATTCCACCCCCTGCTGGTGAGTTCTTTCTGGATTACATTTAGCTAGTTCTTCAAATCAGTAAAATTACCACAATGCACTAGGGTTTTGCATCATTTAAAATGTAATAATTGGCTCCTTTTTAATTCACAAGTGTGATTTTTAATTGAAGTTTATATAGTCAACAGAATTTGGAATTTTAATCGGAATGACAAGAAAGTGGAATTTACTTAATAGCAAAATTATCACACGTCAAAAAAATATACGAGAATGGATAATTTAGGTAATCAGTATAAGGTATCTGTCTTGTAAATCTTCCTTTTGAAAACAGTAAATTATTCTGCCATTTTGCAGGGAATGAAATGTTCTTTCATCATGGTCTATAAAACGAAAGTTAATTTATTAAATATAATGACCTATATATATGAAAATGTACATTTTTGTAGGTGACATTTCATACAGTGAATATTAATATCCAATATTTCTGGAAACGGCATACTGTATATGTTGTGCGTGTGAAAACATATGTATGAGTATTTATACTGACAAATTAAATGTAGTATTAAATAAAATATGTATTATCTTTATAATTTAATATTTTTGTAATCAGTTTTCTGCCTCAATTCATATTTAATTGGGATTTAAAAGACATCCTCAGCTGTCAATGCTGTTTTATTTGCAACATTCTATGTTGGCTCTTTTACAGAGGAGGAAGTGACTGTGGGTAAATTCTATGCCACATTCTTGATCCAGGACTATTTCAGGAAGTTCCGGAAAAGGAAAGAGCAAGTGGGTCTGAGCGATTCCGAAAATGATAACCCTTCAGCTCTACAGGTAGATCTCTATCCCAGCTTCTGCTTTTTTTTTCTGTAGAGTCATTTCTAATATACCTGGACACAATCATAGTATTTAATTTGCTAAATCACACATTATATGCGAAATGTCCTGCAGTGCACAAAATTAAATCACAAAGACAAATGACTTGACAATCATTTAATGGGATTGTACAAATCCCACATTGAGAGGTGATCCACTGCAGCAGACTAAACTAACAAAAGCTTTCACTATAGAACTGTGATCCTGGCTGTCTTCATGCCAGGTATCACCTTACACGGTCTCGTATTATTATTCTCTGTGGGTGTGCTGTCATTGGTAGGTTGAGGTTATATGTGTGGGTTTGTGTCCATGCTGCATGCATTTCATCATTATTACAGATTGCTGTTTTCACAATCTGCCAATCTTAGAGTAAACATTTTGCAATGCACATTCCATACCAGACAAGCAAACTATTTCTCATGACCCAGGTGGGACTTGAACCCACAATCCCCAGCTTCAGAGGCTGATGCATTATCCATTAGGCCACTGGATCTTATTTTAGCCTTAGCCATGTAGTCTCAGTCAATAAATCTAAATATAAACCATGAAAACAACAGTATTGTGATTTTCTCTTTTAGCCCTACTTGATTTTAAACTGTCAGTTGTTTTCTTCACAACCTCAGTCCATCTAAGATGATTAGCATAATTCATCAGAACTTTTTTCAACTTCTTTTAACAGACAGCTTAATTTTTATGATATCAATTTTTCTATAAATTTTCCTTAGCTACACAAATTTAAGGTTTGCGACCCAGGTGGGGCTCGAACCCACAATCCCAAGCTCCAGAGGCTGATGCCTTATCCATTAGGCCACTGGGCCTTCTTACACTGTTGACATTTATTCTCAGTAACAGTAAATATAAGCCATGATATCATAACAACCAACTTGGCTTTAAATGATCAATCGTTATGTTTACAGCCTCAGTCCTTCTCATATGATCTTTGCAATTTCATCAAGTGGTACTGCAGTTTTTGCTTAAATTTTCTGACACAACATAAGTTTTGTTGTTTGCGACCCAGGTGGGACTTGAACCCACAATCCCCAGCTCCGGAGGCTGATGCCTTATCCATTAGGCCACTGGGCCCTCTTACACTGTTGATATTTATTCTCAGTAACAGTAAATGTAAGCGATGATAACGTAATATCCTGCTTGGTTTTAAACAGCCAAACATTATGTTTACAGCCTCAGTCCTTCTCATATGATCTTTGCAATTTCATCAAGCGGTACTGCAGTTTTTGCTTACATTTTCTGACACCACATAAGTTTTTATGTTTGCGACCCATGTGGGACTACGAACCCACAATCCCCAGCTCTAGAGGCTGATGCCTTATCCATTAGGCCACTGGGCCTTCTTACACTGTTGATATTTATTCTCAGTAACAGTAAATGTAAGCGATGATAACGTAACATCCTGCTTGGTTTTAAACAACCAAACATTATATTTACAGCCTCAGTCCTTCTCATATGATCTTTGCAATTTCATCAAGCGGTACTGCAGTTTTTGCTTAAATTTTCTGACACCACATAAGTTTTTATGTTTGCGACCCATGTGGGACTACGAACCCACAATCCCCAGTTCTAGAGGCTGATGCCTTATCCATTAGGCCACCAGGCCTTCTTACAGCTTTGATATTTAGTCTCAGTAACAGTAAATATAAGCCATGCTAACTTAACATCCTGCTTTGTTTTAAATGATCAATCATTATGTTTACAGCCTCAGCCCTTCTCATGTGTTCTTTGTAATTTCATAAAGCGAGACTGCAGCTTTTGCTTAAATTTTCTGATGCCACATAAGGTTTATTGTTTGTGACCCAGGTGGGACTCGAACCCACAATCCCCAGCTCCGGAGGCTGATGCCTTATCCATTAGGCCACTGGGCCTTTTGGTGACCTTTATATTTAGTCTCAGTAATAGTAAGTACAAGCAATACAACAGTATTTTGATTTTCTCTTCTAGACCTGCTTGGTTTAACTGACCAATCATTATGTTTACAGCCTCAGTCCTTCTCATATGATCTCAACAAATTCATCAAACAAGACTCGCTTCAATATTCTAACAGTCATGTTTTCTTTGATAGGTTGACCCAAGTGGCTGATAAAAGCAATTTTTTGGTGGAAACACAAATTTTTAGGTTTGCAACCTAGGTGGGACTTGAACCCACAATCCCCAGCTCCAGAGGCTGATACCATAGGTGTTAGGCCTCTGGGCCTACTTTTAGCTTTGTCTATGTAGTCTCAGTCAGTAATACTAAGCATAAACCATGAATTCAACAGCTCTGTAATCGCAGTCCTACTTGGTTTAGAATTATAATTGTTATGTTTGCAGTCTCAAGCCTTTAAAAAGGATTGAAGTTTTAACTATATTTTCCATAGCCACCCAAGTTTTATGGCTTGCAACCAAGGGGGGACTCAAACCCACAATCTTCAGCTCCAAAAGCTGATGCCTTATCCATTAGGCCACTGGGCCTCTCCTACATTTAAACCAACCTTTACACCTAAAACCTTACCTGGTAAACTGCTGGACCAACATTTAGCGGTTTCTGAATTGTTTACATCAGGGGTGCCCAAACTCGGTCCTGGAGGGCCGTTGTCCTGCAGAGTTTAGAGGCAATTTGCCTCAACACACCTTCCGAGAAGTTTCTAGTATGCCTAGTAAGAGCTTGATTAGCTGGTTCAGGTGTGTCTAATTGGGGTTGGAGCTAAAACTCTGCAGGACATTGGCCCTCCAGGACCAAGTTTGGGCACCCCTGGTTTACATAAATGTATTTTCCTCTGTGTTTTTGGTGATTTGGTGAGCTGCATATATACTGTGGTACTTGTCTCTTTCCGTGTGCATCTGTGTCAGGCGGGGCTGCGAACTCTGCAGGACCTGGGGCCAGAAATGAGACTGGCCTTGAACGAAGATCTGGAGGAGGAAGAGGAGGGTCTGGAGGAGGAGCAAGAAGAGGATGATGCTCAGTATAAGGTGCTCATCACTTAAACCATCAGTATTGTTTCGGAGAACATTTTCTGAAAATTTAATTGCTGTTTTTCAGTCGTTTATTTGAAGCACACTGAATTCAACCTATAAATTGGCTGAATAGAAAATAGTCCATTGTATCCAAATAGAGACAGAAGGCTTAGATCATCATTCAGAGTAATGAGGCACTTGGTCTATTGAGACAGATGGTAATTTGAGTACCAGGCAGGAGCAGATATCAGGTAATGAATGGAAGTTTAGGATTTTGTGGTGTGGGTGTAGATGTTGTGGTTGGTTGGTTGGTTACATTATTAGTCATTCATCATACAGTAAATCTAGCTGTGTAATTTGTTTACACATCTATCATAGTGTACATGATTGCTAATAGTTGCTTTCCTTAGTTAAAGTGCACCACCTGTAGGATAAGTTGAGTAATTTGTGCTCAAAGGCACAATCATTTTGGCAGCACACTTTTAAAGTGCTGTGAGTCTTCATATTGTTAACAACATTAAAAGGCTCATGACCCAGGTGTGACTTGAACCCACAATCCCCAGCTCCGGAGGCTGATGCCTTATCCATCAGGCCACCAGGCCTCTGTCTTTTTTTATAGGTTTAACAACACACAAATTCTTACATAGTCTTCAGTGTCACATGATCCATCAGAAATCATTCTAATATGCTGATTTAGTGCCCAAGAAACATTTGTTATTATTATCAAAGATAAAAAATTATGTATTTTTTTCTCTCTTAGAACGAAAATGGCTATGCAGGTCACACTGAGCCCTCAAGCAAAAGTCGGCGCTCCTCTTTGGCCACTACTCCCAGCGGTGCTCCTGTTCCTGTCTCAGGAGATGGCATCTTGAATGGAGGACTGGGACGTAGAAGCTCCTTTGCAAAAACACCAAATGGGAACGGCACTCTGGAGAATGAGAACTTCAGGAGAAGAGAAAGTGTGCGTTCCTCTATTCATTACCAACACAAGAATGGAATGATTGACCAACTGCCCAGGAGGTAAATCTAGCTGTTTGTACTATATTTATTAATATTATACCTCATATTATTTATGTAATTTATTTATTGTTTGTTTTATAGATCATCATACTACAAATACCCAAGGTAAGCATTTAGCGCAGTCTGCAGCCCCACCCATTACCCTTCTCTGTTCCTGTCTGCTGTTCTCTCAGTCTCCTGCTGACTGCCTTTCCTCTTTTCTCCCTCAGGAGGGACTCCAGGGACAGATTCTCTTCTCCGCTATCTCGGAGAGAAGAAGGCGGCGAATACCCTGGAGAGCAACGCTTCTATGGAAAAGACGAGGACAGCGAGAGCGTCATCTCTAGAGAAAGGTACTCATAAAGTCTTTCCTGTGCCTTTTGGATGCTGATTCATTTTATGGATTTTAATCCACAAAACCGTTTTCGTCCTCAGGCATGGTTATCCAGAGGACAGCACAATGTTCCTGGGACATAGAGACATGTATGATGGACACTCTATGAGACACCCTGTCTACGGTAATCATTATGGAAACAGTTGTGGTGACGGCAGGAGGACAGCGCGGAGACGTCTGCTGCCAGCAACACCTACTGGTAAAATCATCAATTGTGATTTATTTATTTAAAGGGATAGTTCACCTAAAAAATAAAATTCTGTCATTAATTACTCACAATCATTTCGTTCCAAACATTTAAGACCTTTGTCCATCTTCAGAACACAAATTAAGATATTTTTGACACTGTATAGACAGCAACGCAACTACCACGTTCAAAGCCCAGAAAGGTAGTAAGGACATTGTTAAAATAGTCCATGTGACATCAGTGGTTCAACTGAAGCTATTTTTCATGAATATATTTCATGAAGCTATTAAAATACTTTTTGTGTGATAAGAAAACAAAAAAAATTGACTTTATTCAACAATTTCTTCTCTTTTGTGGCAGTCTTCGATGCACATTTAAGAGTGCCATTGTCTTTTTTAAGTACCATTGTCTTTTTGTCTATTTCTTAGGGAGAAAGGCTTCATTTAACATACAGTGTTTAAGAAGGCAAGGTAGCAGCGATGATCTGCCCATCCCAGGAACGTACCATCAGAACTCCCCACCCTGCAGAGCACGTTCACAGGTAATGTTACAATATATCATTTTTTGTCCATGACACACTATCAAATAATGTGTTGTTTTTGATTTTACATCTTCTCTAATTTTGCAGTTCATAAAATGCATAAGTCTAAGAAGAATAAAGAGAAATTATGAGAATAAAGTTATAAATGTTTCAAAAATAAACTCAAAATGTTTAGAGAAGGTCAACATTACGAGAATAAAGTGGAATGTTTCGAGAATGAAGTCAGTTTTTTTTATATATATAGTCGAAATTATGTGAATAAAATCAAAATGTTTCGAGAATAAATTCAAAATGTTTCAAGAATAAAGTAAAAATTACGAGAATAAAATATTTTGAGAGTATAGCCTGCGCATGCAAATGCCTGGATTGGGAGCACTGGGAGAAGAGACCAGACCATATATTTGAATATATGTGGGATTATTAGCAGAAATCATACCATGTGTTATACTAGCAGGGACAGTATGCTTGGAAATAATATTCCGCATCCGCGAATCGGAAAGATGACTGATTCACATGGCATTTAAACTGAGGTGAATACAGAAATCTGTCATGCCACATTGAAGAGCTGAAAAGACACATTATTGTAATAGAAAAATAGTTTGAATTTCACTATAAAACTGACAGATTTCGAAAGTTGACACTTTGGAATATCTCCTGGTGCTCCCAATCTCTTATCCTCGTAATTGCTACGAAATAATTATAAATAACTTAACGCGTAAATAACGCGTAATTTTGACTTCATTCTCAAATCATTTTGACTTTATTGTCGAATATTTTGACTTTTCTCGTAATGTTGACTTTATTATCGTAATATTTTTATTTTTTGTCTTGTAATTTCTACTTTATTCTCGAAATATTACAACTTTAATCTCATAATCTTAGATTTTTTTATTTTAACGCACTAAAACACCGTCGTAAAGTACACACATGGATTTTATTTTTTAGATTTATTTATGTATTATTCACTGAGTAAGGTGAATTGAAAACATTAAAATAAATTACATACAACAAATGCCTGTTTGTAAAATGAAGATCACATTAAATCTTTTTCTGCTTTTCACATGCATTTGATTTCATAGTTTTACTCTTTTCCTAGACCTAGACTTTCTGTTGAAATATGTTTTATATAATAATTATTTTAAAGGTCCACTGGTGTGCTTTGAAACACGTAGTGTTATTCCATGTGTTGATGTATCTTCAACTGAAACAGGAAAACTGGGCATGGCATATCAATAAGTCCCACCCCCTTTTTAAAAATAGTTAATAGCGTTTAGTTGATTTCAGCGCTTGGACCAGAGCCGCTGAGCTTAGTAAAGTTGCATTTGAAAGCGTATGACAGCCACAATCTCATCCATATCACTATAAAATATAGCATTCTGTGTAGAATTCAAATGGGTCTGATACGTTTTGTGGTCTGCGCAGACTCGCGCATATGATGCGCTCCGTACTGTTGTGTCTCTGGACTGGAGCAGAGTGCGTGTGCTGCATCGGTTCAAAGGAAAGCATATTTACACTGACTAAATCATTCCCTGATTTCAGCTGCAACTTTAGTGTCTATTTATAGTATACAGGGAGGGGATTCTAGAGAGCATTTGATTATACATAAAGTTTAATGAGAAGCTGAATATTGGTGTAAGTTAGAAACTGTAAGTCTTGAATGCTTATATCTTGTAAATGTGAATTTTAGATAACTTTAAGGCTGAACATATGCAAACTAAAAGCCAAATTTTTTTTTTTATTTCATGGCGACATTAATAAGTATGAAAACAAACAAATAGTGAAATCTTATCATAAATTGTGTGAAAATATTTTTTGTATATTATGTATTACAATCTCAAATATGTGCTTTACTAACACTGTTGCCTGCTCTCTAAACACATTTTGAGAAAAGTTAATTAGGGGCTAAATTGTTGTGAAAATATGTGACCACATGTGAGATATGTTCATGTAAAAAAAAATTATTTATAGGTATTTAGGATGCATAAAATGTTACTTGTGAAATTAGTCTTAGCAGGCAAATTAAACAAGCTTGAAAATGTTCTAAAAGGATTTTATTTTCCAAACATCCACAGGACTTGAAGAAACACCTTATCTTCACACACTTCACAGTTCCAGATTGTCAACTGCTTTTTATAACTGAAGTGACTCCCTTGAATATTAACAAGTCACAACATTATGAAAGTGAGTTCTTTCTTTTAGGGATACGGCAGCTACGATTCTCGTCGCAGCAGTGCAAGATCATCCACGGGTTCAACAGCCTCCTGGGCAAATACCGGCCCTCGACGGGGTCGTCTCCTCTACGCTCCTCTTATCCTGGTAGAAGAAGAGGGAGCAGGAGGGGCTGGAAGTGTGGGCATCTGGGACAAAAAGGCTGGTGCCGTCGGAGTGCCTGCATCGGTTCGGCATCCCAGTTCGGGATGGTACTCCGGACCCTCTACGGGTGGAGGGGGGCAACCATACAGAGCCTACACTACCCTCAGAGTCCCCACCCAACTCAGTCCTCACTACAGCGAGAAGAGAGGCAGCGCTGACAGTCTAGTTGAAGCGGTATGAACTGAGAAACACTAGAACATGAGAGCAACATTGCAATAATAACAAAATAACATTACAGACACATTACAGCTTGACTTCATCAATATTGGAGTAACATTATAACATGTTACAACTAAAACAACATTAAAGCAACATCAAGGGAATATTACAGAAACAGTAGCTTAATAACATCTAAGCAAACATAGGAGCTCTTCATAGTATGTATAATATAATTTAATTTGATAACATTTTTCCAGTCACATGATCCATCAGAAGTCATTCTAATATGCTGAAATGATGCTCAAGAAACATTTCTTATTATTATCAGTAGTGAAAACAGTTGGTAATCATTTTTTTAGGATTCTATGATTGAACTGTAATATGTATGTGACCCTGGACCACAAAACAGGTCTTAAGTAGCAAATTAAAGTACGTAATGTCTCAAGCCTGAAAATATTCATACCCCTGGCAAATTCTGACTTAAAGTTACTTTTATTCAACCAGCAAGTTTTTTGGACCGGAAATGACACAGGCTTCTCCCAAAAGATAATAAGAAGATGTACAAGAGGCATCACTGTGGAAAAAAAAATATTTCTCAGCTTTTATTTACATTTGAGCAAAAAGTGGCATGTCCAAAATTATTCATACCCTTTGCAAACTGTCACAGTCTATGGGAAAATCCAAAGTTCTATACCATTCCAAATAGTCCAAGCTGTTCTAAAGTATCCTAATTACCCTGATTCATTGGCAACAGCTGTTTTAATCAACTCAACAGGTGAAAACAGAAGCTCTCTGCTGTTGGTTTGTGGACGGTCATGGCTAAGGACCATCCAACGGACACTGCACACCGCTGGGTTCCACAGACGCAGACCAAAGAGGGCACCACTTTTCCAGATAAGGCACACAAAAGCCTGCTTGGCCTTTGCAAATGCTCGTCTGGACAAAGAAGAAGACTTCTGGTGTTCTGTTTTATGGTCAGATGAAACAAACATTGAATTGTTTGGCCACAATGATGTAGCCTTCATTTGGCGTAAAAAAAAAAAGGTGAAGCCTTCAACCCTAAGAACACCATCCCCACTGTCAAACATGGTGGTGGGAACCTAATGTTTTGGGGGTGTTTTTTTAGCCAGTGGACCAGGGAACCTAATCACAGTAAACGGCACCATGAAAAAGGAGCAATACATCAAAATTCTCAACAACAACAACATCAGGCAGTCTACAGAGAAACTTGGCCTTGGGCACCAGTGAATATTTCAGCACGACAACGACCCAAAACACAGCAAAAGTGGTGAAGAACTGGTTAGCAGACAAAAACATTAACGTTTTGCAGTGGCCCAGCCAGAGTCCTGACTTAAATCCAATTGAGAATTTGTGGAGGGAGCTAAAGATCAGGGTGATGGCAAGGAAACCCTTCAACCTGAAAGAGTTGGAGCTCATTGCTAAAGATGAATGGGCAAAAATACCAGTGGAGACATGCAAAAAGGTGGTCAGCAATTATAGGAAGCCTTTGATTTCTGTAATAGCCAAAAAAAGGCTTTTCTATTGATTATTGAGAAGAGTATGAATAATTTTGGACATGCCACTTTTTGTTCAAATGTAAATAAAAGATGAGTAACATTTTTTTCCACAATGATGCCTCTTGTACATCGTTTTATTATCTTTTGGGAGAAGCCTGTGTCATTTCCGGTCCAAAAAAACCTTGCTGGTTGAATAAATATAACTTTAAGTCAGAATTTGCCAGGGGTATGAATAATTTCGGGCTTGACTGTATATTTGTCACAATAGCTAGTAGTAAAGTAATAGTAAAGATCATGTTCCATGAAGATATTTAGCACATTTCCTATTGTAAATATATTAAAACTTAATTTTTGATAAGTTATATGCATGTATAAATTATGAATAAATGATGTATGACATGTTTCATCACTCTCAGTCACTCCAGATCTTTCGTTTTTTGTCGTCCTCAGGTCTTGATCTCTGAAGGTTTGGGGTTATATGCTAAGGACCCAAAATTTGTAGCCTTTGCCAAGCGTGAGATTGCAGATGCCTGTCACATGACTATAGATGAAATGGAAAGTGCTGCAAGTGATCTCCTTAATCGTGGGGGCTCTGGGGAAAGCCAAGGCTTCATTAACCACACAGATATGGGACCCACATACAGTGATGAGGAGCCTATCAGGAGCCATGAGGAAGAAGAACTAGCTGATGAGATGACTTGTGTTACATCTTTTTGAATAACATTAAAAGAGACAATGAGGACATCAGTGGGTGGAGCAACAGATTCCTGACTGACCAATCACATTGTTCATGCTGCTCTGAGTCACAAAAAGACTCTGGTGAGGTTTTGCTCTGAAATATTGTGACTAGTTCTTACACAGACCAGCTCCAGTTTACCCTGTCAACATGGCAGCATCTTTGAAAGGACTCGTTTTATAAACCGCTTATCTCGGTAAACATTTTATATATGTAAATGTGTTTTTACTCCATCATTCTGGTTTATGTCTGTTTATTTTTAAACATAATTTACAGAAGGATTCTCCTACCTAAAATATATACAGTATTTTAAATTATTCAAATAAATTATTTAGGAATATTATTAATAAATAATTGAAATATTAACACTTACAATTGGGGTTTACATACAATCTGCAAAATGTTAATTATTTTATCAAAATTTACCCAAATGCATGACGTTTTTATTTGGTACTGACCTGAATAAGTTATTTCACATAGAAGAGGTTTACATATAGTCCACAAGAGAAAATAACCCAGTTTACATAAGCTTGATTCTTAATACTGTGTTGTTACTTGAATGATCCACAGCTGTTTTTTTTTTATTTTGTTGTTTAGTGATAGTTGTTCATGAGTCCCTTGTTTGTCCTGAAAAATTGTTCTTCAGAAAAATCCTTCTGGTCCCACAAAATTCTTTATTTTTTCAGCATTTTTGTGTATTTGTACCCTTGCAAACAATGACTGTATGATTTTGAGATCCATCTTTTCACACTGAGGATAACTGAGGGACTCATATGCAACTATTACAGAAGGTTCAAACGCTCACTGATGCTTCAGAAGGAAAAAAACAATGCATCAACCAAAATTAAATTAAGAATTTGGCATTAATTATTTTTGAACAGAACAAAGATGTGCACATTTTTCTAATTTTGCCTAAATATCTTTTTTTTTTTTCATTTAGTACTAACCGTCAGAAGCTACCGACGATACTTACATGTTTCCCAAAAGGCAAAATAAGTTAAATTTTTCCTGATCTTTAAATTCAAAAAGTTTTCACCCCCCGGCTCTTAATGCATTGTGTTTTCGTCTGGGGCATCAGTGAGTGTTTGAACCTTCTGTAATAGTTGAATATGAGTCCCTCAATTGTCATCAGTGTGAAAAGATGCGTGAAAAAGTTGTGAACAACTATCACTAAAAAAAACACAGCTGTGGATCATTCAGGTAACAATGTGTGTAAACTTTTGAACAGGGTCATTTTTATAAATTTTATAAATTACTATTTTCTCTTGTGGACTATATGTAAATGTCTTCAATGTAAAATATCTTATCCAGGTCAGTACCAAATAAAAAATAACATGCATTTTGTAGGATCCCTCTTATTTTGGTAAAATAATTAACATTTTGCAGATTCTGCTAGGTGTATGTAAACTTTTAACCTTCCAGGTTTGTCTTGCATTTTGTGTATTCATATGTATTTTTTCCAGTCTTCCAATATTACTTAATCGTCTTTGAATATGGTGTTGACTCCACTTCCACCTTAAAGTTACATTTTAACGTATATTGAAACAAAAAGCACACTGACCCCCGGTTTCACAGACAAGGCTTAAGCCTAGTCCTAGATTGAAATGAGCTGTTTCAACTTAAAGAAACTTGCACTGTTCTTTAAATATATCAGTGTCTTTGTTTTGTCTCAAGATGCACACCAGTATTGTTTTTTTTTTTTTTTTTCTAAGCATGTTTATAAAAATTACTTAAATGTCCTAAATTAACTATGGCCTAATCCTGGTTTAGTCTAAACCCTGTCTGTGAAACCAGGCCTGAGAAACAAATTGCACAGAGCCTGGCTGGAATTTCAAGGACACTTTTTTAGGGCAGTAAAACAAAAACAATGTCTTTTTTGGAAAAGTTGTTTAATTTTGTATTTTGTTATTATTGTTATTTAATTGGTTGTTTTCATTTTTTATTCCAGTTTTATACATGTGGTTGCTTTTGAAATATTGTTGATATGCCTAACCACTTTAGTCAGATTCCTTTTACTGATCACAATACCCATAAAATAGCCACAGAAACAGTGATCTATTCAGAAGGAGGATGCTGCATCCTACTCAAAGGTCTCATTCAGTAAAACTAAAAAAATGTCTGAACATTTTCTAAAAATAAATGAGCACACATTGCAGATGTGAACATGTCTCTCATCACATCTCTATGTAATCCCCAGCGTTTGCTCCCTTCCCCAACAATTTTACTTTATTAGTGTAAATATACAGAATATTATTAATATAACCAATTCACAATTGAAATATTATAACAACTAAAGATTTTTATGTGAGATTGAATGAGTTTATTTATTAAATTCTGAATGATGTTTGTAAACAAATATAAAGATGAAATGTTTCCACTCTTTGCAATCTGTCATTTTTATAGTATCTGGAGAATCTTGGACATTTTTAAATCAGAAAGCCATTTTGTGGGAAAGCTTTTGTGCAAAGCCATTTTGTAAACAAGTTGCGTAAAGGCCCAGTAGCCTAATGGAGAAGGCATCAACCTCTAAAGCAGGAGATTGTGGGTTCAAGTCCTGCCAGGCTTGCTTTACACTAGGTATGTTTAATAGATTCTGTCAATCTGTTTAACAAATTCTGTCATTAATTACCCTCATGTTGTTCCAAACCTGAAAGACCTTTGCTAATACGGAACACAAATTAAGATACTTTTGATCAAATCCAAGAACTTTCTGACTCTGCATAGACAGCAATGTAACTGAAATGTTCCCAGAAACCAAAACGTTGTAAGGACATCGGTAAAACAGTCCATGTGTCATCAGTGGTTCAACTTTAATTTTACGAGAATACTTTTTGTGCGCAAAGAAAACAAAAATAACAGCTTTATTCAACAATTCTTCTCCCCCAAGTCATGTTCTCCACCATTATCAGGAGTACCACAATTAATGACAGATTTTTTTATTTTGGGTGAATTTTCCCTTTAAGTGTTCCCTATCAAAGGAAAATGTAGAACAGGTTGAAGACGGCCTGATGTCTCACTATATATGTGAAGATTGTTTATGATTAGCATTCATAACCTAGTTATGAGGCCAGTCCATGTGAGAAAAGGTCTTAAATATAAGCTATGCTGATGTATTTTATTGTGTTACTTTCACGCTGATTTGACACCAGACCACTTTGCAAGCCGCTGACTTCAATTATAGTGGTGCATTGTGGGGGAGGACATTTTCTTGAGCCCTACTAGCCTTTGAACGCAACTATCCCACCCCTTCTTCTTCTAGACATCTGGATCTATAAAAAATATTCTGTAGCATTACTTCTTTATCGAAATTAAGCATTTCTTAGCCTCATTTACAACAGCAAGGCTAGGGATATTGAAGCACATGAGTTTTACAATGAGACACTTTCATAACATACATAGAGAAGCTCTAATTAGAGTTTTTATTAGCAACGAGAAAACACAGCTGCAGCGCTTTGGGCTTCTAAGAAGGGAGGAAAAGATTTGGGGTATTTTATTATGATGCTGTCTTTTGTGCTTGTTTCAAAGACTCTAGTAGAGAAAATGTCACCATCACACCGAAAACAATCCGCTCAAGATATCCACCAACGTGGAAGTAAGCTTATGGCTAGACTTCCGTTTCATTAGCCGTGAAGAACGTGCAGTAAACAGTAAAACAGTTTGCTCTACGTTGTTCATAATTAAGATAACACATTAAACTAACATGGTAAAACGCACAAATATGCAATATCAAGCAGCAAAACGAGCTGTTTTGTACAGTTAAAAGCTGGACGCGGATGAGACTAGACCCATAATATTTACAAATGGCCGCGCTTGCTCTTACGGGAAAAATAAGGTGGATGGATATACGATCTATACATGTTATGTTATAATTGCATATCTATTCGTGTATCCATAATATATTACATGCTCGAGGATCAACAATTTCAAGACTTTAGCTATTTCAGAATTATTTGAATGTTTTAGCATTTTTTTTATTAAAGGGGCTATATGCAACTTTCTGAAATTTAAACTCGCGACTGACACCTGTGGCCAAAAAACGGAACTGCTCTTCCTTTCTGCTCGCTCTTGCAGCGCGCGCTCCTACGTGCAAACTTCACAAGTCATCCGCTGCAAAGAAGTCAACATTATGTTTACAGAGGTAAGAACAGTCAAATACATATATTGTTTGAGAAACTAAGTCTGTTTGCAATAATAGGCTAATTGCTGACTAGCGGTGGTGGCAGAGTGATCTGAAACGTTTAAAGGAACACTCCACTTTTTTTGGAAATAGGCACATTCTCCAACTCCCCCCGAGTTAATAAGTTGATTTTTACCGTTTTGAAATCCATTCAGCCGTTCTCCTGTTCTGGCGATATCACTTTTAGCATAGCTTAGCATAGATCATTGAATCCTATTAGACCAATAGCATCGCGTTCAAAAATGACCAACCAGTTTCCATATTTGTTGTATTTAAAACTTGACTCTTCTGTAGTTATATCGTGTACTAAGACCGGTGGAAAATGCAAAGCTGCCAGTTTCTAGGCTGATAAGATTAGGAACTACACACCCATTCCGGCGTAATAGTCAAGGAAGTTTGCTGATGTAATATGGCCGAAGCAGGCAGAGTATTATCAGAAATGAGTTCCCAGCTAGTTTAGCATTTGCACATGTGCTGCGTGGTATTACTGCTCCTGCTTCGGCCTTATTACGGCAGCAAACTTCCTTGACTATTACGCCGGAATGGGAGTGTAGTTCCTAATCTTATCAGCCTAGAAAATTGAAGCTTTGCATTTCCACCGGTCTTAGTATTCGATATAACTACAGAAGAGTCGAGTTTTAAATAGGACAAATATGGAAACTCGTTGGTCATTTTTGAACGTGATGCTATTGGTCTAATAGGATTCAATGATCTATGCTAAGCTATGCTAAAAGTGATATCGCCAGAACAGGAGAACGGCTGAATGGATTTCAAAACGGTAAAAATCAACTTATTAACTCGGGGGGAGTTGGAGAATGAGCCTATTTCCAAAAAAAAGCGGAGTGTTCCTTTAACATGAACGCGCTTGACGTCACATCCGCAGACAGCGCGCGAAAAATCCGACCCGACAGAAAATAGGAAAAATAGGATACAGGCTTATAGGTGCACCCACTGTGAGCTGACAAGGTGTCAGTATGCTCATCAGGAGATGTTTGAGTCATAAATGGTCAAATAAAAAGGCTATTGTTACGTTTATTTTGGGGAAAAAGTTGCATATAGCCCCTTTAAACAAGGCTGTTTATTTTTACCATCTCTAAAAATAGTGTATGAGTCATCTTTGTCAGTCCAACTCTGTATGGGTACTTCCCACAAGGAGAACATTCTATTCACACCTTCCTTAGTCTGTGAAAGGTCTTAATAAATATAGTATGGGTTCATTATGAAATTTTAACAAGATTAGTCCAGGATATGATGGCCTACAGCACGCCATCTTCTCTAGCCCACTGAAATCCTGAGGTAACGTTAAGTTAGCAACTGTCCAGAATATCCACAGAGTCCTACATCATTCTCCTGTAGACCTACAGTTATTCTTAACTGTGATGTTTTTGTTGTTGATAACTCCCATGAAGTTATTTCCCAAATGTCATTTTAGCGTTCTTCCGAACCACTGCAAAATGAAGCGAACGATCTAATTCAATCTCAGCACTTAGTGGCCGGTGTTGAGTAATCAATCACATTCATAATTTACGGCCTCTGCAGCGCAAGCAGAATGCCGTCGAAACAACAGCTCATTAGAAGGGGGAAATATCATATTTGAGAGCATCACTGAAGATAGAGCTAGAAGAAGCACGTAAAATCTGTCAAGTTAATGGTCTCATTGCTCTGTTGCGAGCGTCGGTCGATTTAGCGTCGCTCTTTGCGCACCAAAAACGCCTTCTGGAAGCGTGTGACGCAACTGAAGCTGTTCTGTTGATCTTCCCTCCCCCTCCGTGGGCTGTTCCGCTTCCATCGCTTGCCTCCCCCCGATTATAGCTGTTTCTCCTATCTACGAGCAGGCGACTAACATGGATGTTGTAAATCAGGTAGGGCATTTGGGTTCGAAATGATTTTAGTATATTTTTGCTGAGTTTATAATGTACATGTTTTTCGTTTGTCTTTCAGTCAGGGATTTATTGTGTACGATAAAGATGCGCTCAGAAATGATGGTGGAAAATTCTTATAGGGAGAGGTGCCCTGCTGATGCTGTCCGTCTGTTCACTGATACATTATTTCAAGCAGCTTCTTCTATTGTGACATCCTATATTTTTGTTTTAACACAAGCTTGATGTTTTGATTTCTGTGTAGTATTTAAAACCGATCTGATGAAGCGCTAGATTTGCTAGACGTATTCGTAGAGGGATGTGACGTTAAAGGCAATTATACATTTACTAAATGCACGTTAATTGGTATGATATCAAATTATATTTAGTAATTTACAATTTGTTTAGTGCAACAGCGTAACATCATTTCAAAGCGAAAGCATAAGGCCCTTTATCACATGCAGATGCGCTCGTAGATATGCTTTTAAAATGGCAGCTGACTTCCATCCCAATACTGTGACTGTGTGACTTTCAGCTTCGAGCCCAGGCCCTTCTGTCTTATTGTTATTATTAATATTATTAATATTATCTTTTATTAATTGATTAATATTAGGCGAGATAAACGGGGATCGAGAAATTTGTGTCTACTGAATATGACACACAATCATATATTTATTTTTTAATATTTACAGAACATCGTCTGTTACACGTTTTTGCAAGGTGATGCAAACAGCATTCATGTGTAGGACAATGTTATATATTGCAATGAATAATTAAATTGCGTAAAGAGGAGATCTAAATCGTTGTATTGATCGATTGACTTATTTATTTATTTGCATGGTGTTTAAAGGAGGACCGTCCTCACGGGCAAACAATGGTGTTGTGTGAAACCGCACCTTCCTACGTCACTATTTGTCCGAATAATATAATATGGTATCACATACCACAGGTCTAATGAGCAAATATTTCCAAATATCATAATTCCATCATGCATAAAAGCAGGAAAACGGTTACATTAAGCGCCACATTTAATATACCCGGCCTCAATTATGGGCCTTGCATTTTTCACATTGCTAGAGAAAAGATCATTTTAGATTTTGTCGTGAAGAATGGTTTCAGAAATCTCTACCGCTTGCTGTTCACTTGCTCTTGGGCTCGGAGATGGAGATGGCGGTGACGCGCACGAAGGCAATCTGGCCATGGTTCAAGGTCCTCGCGACTCACCTTCCCTTCCTTTGCTTGAGCTTCAGAGATATAAAGAATTTATGACTTGAATTTATTTATTTATTTTTTTCGCCCTGTTCTTGCTTTGATAAAGGGTTTTGTATTTTTTTCGACGAGGATTTACAGTAGCAGCAGATGATGTGCGTAGGTTTCACAGTCCTTTCAAAAATTGGCTCTTATAAGAGCGAAGAGGCCTGTTTGTATTATGAGTCATCGTGATGAAGACACATCATCCACAATACATTGCCATCTATCTATCTATCTATCTATCTATCTATCTATCTATCTATCTATCTATCTATCTATCTATCTATCTGTCTATCTGTCTGTCTGTCTGTCTAACGATTTTCAAATGTTGTTCTTTTGACAGTTGGTTGCCAATGGGCAGTTCAGGGTGCTTAAAGTCCCATTGGGCTTCATCAAAGTCTTACAATGGGTAAGTTCTCATTTTTATATATATATAGACTATATAAGATGGTATGTTAATCAGTTTTATCCATATATGAATTTCAGCCATTAATTTACTGTACTTACTTTAAACTGAAACCAGAGGTTTAAGCGTCACTCATATTATTGCTGAAAAAATGGAACATATCCTATATCCAATATCATGGTGGAATGACAGGCTACTGTCAAGTTTCATATAACATCTGCCTCATTATATCTACGACGTAGATATATCTATGTAAAACTTCTAATTGTTAATCAAACATCATGGATATATACGGAAGCATTCAACACCAGTAGAGTTAACGCAGTCTGTTGCAGCTTGAATGAATGATGAAGTTGGTTTCTATATGGTCAGTAATTTCCTCAGCTTGGTTTTGAAGCTGGATTCTTAAAAGCTGTAAATAGTTACCATTTTACTATAAGCTTACTACTTTACACATACAGTAAACATCTCAGAAAAGATTTAAAGCGATATAGTTCACCCAAAAATGAAATCAAGTTCTCTCAAGTTAAGATATTTTTGATGAAATCCAAAAGCTTTCTGACCCGGCATAGACAGCAACATAACTAAAATGTTCCCAGGGCCAGAAATGTAGTAAGGACATTCGTAAAACAGTCCTTGTGACATCAGCGGCTCAACCGTAATTTTACAAAGCTCTAGAATATGTTTTGTGCGCTTAAACAATAAAAATAATGGTTTTATTCAACAACTTTTCTTCTCCAAGTCACATTGTTCCACCATTATCAAGAGTACTACGACGTATACGTGTGCATTCCTCTGCTTGTAAACAATGCACGTGCGTGGTGCTGCCAACGTAGAACATGCATGCACTGTGCCTTGTTTATGTGCAGAGGAATGCACGCGCATTTGTCATGTTACTCTCGACAAATGAATGAACGTCCTACAGGTTTGGAACGACATAAGGGTAATTAATGACAGAAATTTCATTTTTGGGTGAACTATCACTTTTAATACCTTAATAGCACATACCTAAATAGCACACGTACGTCTGCAAGATGTCTGTTAAAGATCACTTGATCTGGAAAGCATCTGCTGTGTACAAACATCTAACATATGTCTGTAAGATGTCGATTTTACATATTATTAACATTACACAAATTTACATTCTAAATCATAAACATCTTGAGGATATCTATGTAAAATGTACATTTTACAGATGTCAGATGTTTGTAACAGCAGATGTTTTCCAGATCAAGCGATCTATAACAGACATCTTGCAGACGTACGTGTGCTATCTGGGTAGCTAATTTTGAATAATACATATACACATATTTAATTAATTTTATTGAATTATTTTATGTTAATCCCCGATAGCACAGGTATGTCTGCAAGATGTCTGGTAAAGATCACTTGATCTGGAAAGCATCTGATGTGTACAAACATCTGGCAGATGTCTGTAAGATGTCAGTTTTACATACATTCTAAATCATAAACACAAGACATCTAATATATGTCTATTTGTTGTCTATCTGATAGGAAATGTCCTACAGACCTATTGCAGATTTGCAAACAATCTAAAAATTATGTCTCTCAGACAGGCCCGGAGCCAGGATGGCATAACTGGGGGGGGGCTGATTTGGTCCCTCTTGTTGTTTATGTATTTATATATTTATAATAGTTTCGCTATTAACTTGTACTGATTTTATCCAACAAATGCAAGCTATGCATCATTTACCTAATCTCCGGCGGATTATGGCTTCAGACAGTGCAAAATAAAAAGCCACGAAACGAAAGCAATAAAAACATAAAAATGGCCTGAATTGTGTAAAAAACGATAGAGTTTGGAGAGAAAAAGGTAAAAATCAATACAAAACAAATAATTTACAGGTTAATTAAGTTAATTTAGAAAAAAAAAAGTTTGCAGCATTTTTGGTTCGTTAAATATAAGTTTTTGATTTTTAAAGTAACGACCAAGCGGCCGGCGGCAGACGATGAGTTGATGTTTGATCAATTTTGCCTCCTCAGATAATCACAACTTGCCTAAAATAAATATAGATCTAGGCCTAAAAGAGTTAAAGTATAAAACAATGTTCATTTCAACGTTGAAATAATATAAATGTGCGGTATTAGGCACATATGCAATCCTTTGTGCAGAGAGCCGCTTTGCAGGACAAGTAGGTGTCAGCGCAATTACTTGCATTTTTGCAGTGGAAACAATTTAAAATATTCCGTCATTTTTGCTCATAAAGGTAAGAGTAAATAACAACAATACAATATCACTATATCAACAAAACTTTGCAAACGGTGCTTGAATCGTTGAAAACAAACATGATCCCCTTTCTGTCATCTCAATAGGAGCGCTTCTCAGCAAAACTCAGCGAATACATAACTCACAGACAAGATACATGTATTTATAGAAAGCTTTAAATTATTACTTAACGAAATAAAACAAATTAAAAACAAAAGCTCTTTCATTATGTAGTCTGTAAAGATTAATTTCTCTCTAAAGGCGCGTCCAAGAGGAAAAGGCGATCGGCAACTTCATCCTTGTGAGAAATCACAAGCGTTTTAGCGTTTATTTTACATTAATTACCAATAAAACACAGGCGGTGAATATCCTAAACACTTTTATATTAGTTTAATGTTGAAATTAATATTGTTTTATACCTGAACTCTTTTAGGCCGCTAGCTGCTTGGTCGTTACTTTAAAAAAATCTTATATTGAACAAACAAAAATATGCTCTAAATGTTTTTCTAAATTAACTTAATAAAAAAAACTAAACAATCATTTTGCCATTACATGCAGTAATGGCTCTGCTGTGCCGTGACTGTGAGAGAGTGAGACGAGCAAGAGAGTGAAGCGAGTAGCCACTTCCTCCCTACGCATCTACCAATCAGTAGCTAGTTTGAAAGCGAACAGAGAGTGCTCTGACCATTTTACTTTAAATTTTTATGAAATTCAGAATTTTGCATGCCTTCATGTTTGGGGGGCAGTCACAGCATTTAGGGGGGCATTGCCCCACCTTGCCCATGGCTCCGAGATGTACCTGTGCTATCAGGGATAGCAGGACTATTTCCATATTCTGGCCTGTCAGAGCCTCTTCCTTTGAATTATTAGCTTCCACTTTTGAAGCAACCTAGGAAAAATGCAGGAGATTTTACCACAACCATCCATGCTGTTCTTGTACTCTATAATTTGACATTTAAACATTATATATTACATTATTTTATTTAAAAGCTCAGTATAAGTTTGTAGCTGTTGAGTACTGTGCTGAGTTCAGGCAAGGCCAGTATAATCATGTGTATATACTATGATAATCATAGTATATACACATGATTACAGTTGGAAAGCTGCAAGCTTTGTTTCTGAATGCCCACAGTAGAGATATAGTATCATTTTAATACACTTTTGTAAATCCAGTCAAGTCTTTTCACAATGAAAGCGTCCAAACTGCAGTATTTAGCCATATATGTAACATTTGCAAAGCGTCCAATATATAAACAATATTACGCCGCTGCCGCCTGACGTTTTCCGCTCATCATTTACATAAACATGAGTATTTCTCACGCTCCGAGTGCTTTCTGTTCCGGAAGGAATGAACTGAGAACGCCCACGCTGCGCCGGGGTAAACGCACCGTAAGCACACCGTGAACACACCGTTACCTATGCACGTGGGAGAACACTTACAATTGCAGAGTATTAGTGCCCTCTATTGGTCACACAGTGCTTTTTCTCTGTTCACATAGTGCAAAATGGCAACAAATAACAGACTAGGTGGTAAAATGCTGAACAAGGCTACATTTGTATCTTGTCTTGCACCTGTAAAATCATCATTCTAATAATTCAAGATTATTTATCTCTACATTTATGTAGTACAGAACTGTTTGGACATATAAGGAATTGATAATTGCGATATTTAATAAGCTTTTGATACATTTGCTCAGTTTAATTGATTCACTGAACCAGGAAACTCAGTTTAGTTCATTTGGGTCGGTTTCTGTCTGGGATCAGTCTTTTCTGGGCTTGGTAATGTGAGCTGATCTGATTTTGTTTGATTTGATCAGATTTGATTTATTTTGGTCTGTCTTGTGTGGTGTGTTTTTGTCTCATCTGTTTTAGCTGGTGTGGCTTGACTAATTATTTAATAGTCTCGCTTGGACCTTGTCTGGTCTGGTGGTTAGGCGATGTGATTTGTTTTTTTCTAACACAGTTTATTAAGGCTCATACAATAACTGCATTAGTATGCCTTGTTATGTTTAGGTTAATCAGTATTTGTTTGGATGTTTTTGTTCTTTTGTCCTCATTTGACTTGTTTGTTTAGCATGGTTTACTGTGGCTTGATGTGTGTCTATTGTTTTGGTCTCCTGTGATGTTTCCTGGGTTCATAACAGAGCCCAGCTCAGCGATATGACAGATGGCAGAGTATCTCAGTGAAATTTAATAGCTTCATTCTCTGTTCAGTCCCTCCACCAGCCAAAGTCCATAAGTAATCTCTATGAGTCTAAATCCTGAAAGGAAAAATAATGTGCTTATGTCCAGGATGCTGGTGTCACATGGTGAAAGATGCTTTCATTTGGTTTATTTAGTCTGTATATTAATTGCATTCATACACACCTCCTACAGTAAACAAATTTAATATGTAAAATATGACATTTTATCCCTATGTGATGTGTGAAAACGAGTCTTCAGATGAAAATGTCTGGAAAGAACCTTCACTTGCTGGTCAAAACAACCTTCCAGTCACTAAAATATGTGAAACACTTGTTAACCTTTCTGTAGCTCAAATAGAAGAGCATGATACTAGCAATGGCAAGTTCATGATTGATAAATACGTAAACTGATAAAATGTATACCGGGAATGTTTTTTTTTTAAATCTGCCATAAATATACATAAATATAAACCTCTTTTCCAGGTGTTTGCCATCTTTGCATTCTCCACCTGTGGGAGTTACTCCGGCTCCTTCAGGATGAGCGTGGAGTGCAAAAACAGATCAGACAGTGACCTGAAAATAGACGTGGATTTTGAGTATCCCTTCAGGTAGCTATGTCTTTTTAGACCTTTGTGACCCTATCAAAGTTGTACTTGTTCATTAATAGGCATTTACTTTTTCAGGAACAGCTTTAGTGCAGTACAAACCCTTTTAAATATACAGTATTTTTCTCTAAACCCTATTTTGAAACCTGTTTTATTAAATTGTAGTGCTTCTGGGCACACTGCTTTTTTAAGTAGTGTTGTTTGGGATCTGAAGTACACTAATATGTATTTTGTCCTTTTCCTCATAGTTCATAATCCAAGCTGAACTGTTTCTCTAGCCTATTGATATGTGGTATTATCACTCTAAATTAAGTTGGAAATGTGCTTATATGCCCCAAACTGAAGGTGTTCCCTGTTCCCTGTTATCTTTTCCAGGCTTCATCAAGTGTATTTTGATGCCCCTGCCTGCAAGAATGGCCAGACTGACCGTTTCTTCCTGGTTGGGGACTACTCTTCCTCAGCAGAGTTCTTCGTCACCATAGGCGTTTTTGCATTCCTGTATTCCATGGCAGCTCTCAGCATCTATGTCTTTGCCTTTGAGAAGTACCGCGAGAACAATAAAGGACCGCTGATTGTAAGTTTTCCTCCATGATACATAAAGCACTAAGGCAGCAGATTGTTAAAAGCTTGGTTCACTTCAAAATTAAAAATCTACTATTATTTACTCACCTTAGATCACCGTAGACATTAAGGGGGACAAGTATAACTAGAAATGGCCAAATTCTTGTGTATGTTTCTTTATTTACGTATATGAGTGCGACAGCGCAATTCCAAAACAGGTGATTTACTAACAATGCGCAAATTAAATAACACAGACGCAAGATCTCATTTAAATATCGACCCATGCAATATACCAAGAGCAGTGCAAATTATCGTAGTTAAAAATAATAAAGAAATAAAGATGCCACAGTACGTTGAAAAGAACCAGAGGCCAAAAAATTAAGTGTTGCAAAGTTTTGATAGACCTGGTATTGCATGACTCCTGGTTGAGGGTTCTAAGTCGCAAACGATACGTTCGAATAATGTGTTCTTCTGGCATTCTAAATAAATTAATATGTGTGAAAAAAAATCCTCTTCCTTCTACCATGCGCTCTCTGTTCTCTGCGGTGCCTTCTCCTAGCAACAACAACTGCAGCCATTTCAAGCGCAAAACATTTTGACATGCTTTTTTTGGGGCGTTAAATAATGGTGCAAATGCCAGTAATTTGACGAGCACAAACTTGAGTCATTTGAATACTGTCCTCCTATAAATTTTGCGTCTGAAAGGGAAACTCCTACAAATTCAATAAGGTCAGACATGAAAATAACTGTGTCCACGGTTTTCAGCGCTAATTCGTCACTGCGTGTCTTTCCTGACAGTACTATTTTAACGCCAAAAGACGGTCTGTGTTGGTGCAAGCTGTAAGTAAAACTGGCCCTTAATTTTTAGGCTGGTCCAGCTTAGCGATTTAACAAATATGGCTGTTTAGAATTGGAAATGGTACAGTTTACAGGATTTATGTAATTCCTAAATGGTTTTGTGTTTTCAATTAAAAGCAGGGTAGGTGATTTGGTTAAAAAATATATTTGTTATGCTGGTTAAAAGTGTTCATATTCCGATAGCATTCAATAATTTAAAGGAGTAGTTCACTTCCAGAACAAAAATGTACAGATAATGTACTCACCCTGTTGTCATCCAAGATATTTGTGTCTTTCTTTCTTCAGTAGTAAAGAAATTATGTTTTTGGAGAAAAACATTTCAGGAATTATCTTGTGGACTTCTATGGTGCCCACGAGTTTGAACTTCCAAAGAGCAGTTTAAATGCAGCTTCAAAGGGCTCTAAATTATCCCAGCCAAGGAAAAAGATTCTTATCAAGCAAAACGATCAGCTATTTTCTAAAAAAATTGACAAATTATATACTTTTTAACCTCAAATGCTCGTCTTGTCTAGCTCTGCATCAACTCCAGTTCATGACAGTTAAGATAGGTCGAAAAACTCTCATCTCATATTCTTCTCAACAGACAAGACGAGCATTTGAAGTTAAAAAGCATATAAATTAGATTTTTTATTAAAGAAAATGACCGATTGTTTTGCCATGAGACACTTATTCCTTGGCTGGGATTGCTTAGAGCCCTTTGAAGCTGCATTTAAACTGCATTTTTGAAGTTCAAACTCGCAGGCACCATAGAAGTCCACTATATGGAGAAATTACATTTTTTTCTGGAGGTAAGCTACTCCTTTAAGTGATCTAAATGTATTTAAATGTATTTATATCCTCTGTGCAAGGCGTAGGACCATTAAAATGTTTGACCAATCGGATTATTCGGTCCGCACATTGCGATAGGCTGTCTCACCTGCCTGTCAACATATGTATTTGCATACCTCTG
Organism: Garra rufa; assembly: GCF_049309525.1. NCBI lineage: Eukaryota > Metazoa > Chordata > Actinopteri > Cypriniformes > Cyprinidae > Garra > Garra rufa. The sequence goes on along the minus strand of NC_133375.1, from coordinate 26,040,815 downwards.
AGCACCCAGTTTGCATCTCTGAGTGAGAATGGAAGGCATTATTATTGTAATATTATGCGTTTTATACTATAATGTTTCTCACCGGTGAATGAGACATGAGGTAATCTGACAGCGTGCATTCAATTCTCCACCAATGCCGTCTCTCATCATGTCACTGGTTAGCTTCTGGTCTGCCTGTAAAAACAGAATTATTATTATTTTGGGTGAATTATTGATATAATGTAGCAGTTTAGTGTTTCATACAACACAAGCCTATATGTTTACGTGTATTTCTATATAAATAATATCATTGCAGGATTTTGGCGTCACATGTGTATTCACCTTCATGTGGCTGGTGAGCTCGGCAGCATGGGCGAAGGGTTTGTCTGATGTCAAGACAGCTACAGACCCAAAGAAGGTTCTAGAGCTGGTCCCCGCTTGTGAACAGGAAGGCAACCGCTGCCGTGAAGTTTACGACCCCATCATGTCTGGTCTTAATACGTCTGTGGTAAGTCAGTCCTGCTTGGCCATACAGGAAATTCTCTTATTGATAAAAACACATTTTATGCAGTTCTTCTGTTGTGATTAGAAATTATTAACTTTATCTTTATTTATTTTTCTCTCCAGGTCTTTGGCTTCCTCAACCTGATCTTGTGGATAGGTAACCTGTGGTTTGTATTCAAGGAGACCGGCATCATCGCACCATTTATGCGCCAACCGCCCCCCCAGGAGAAGCAGCCCGCCCCTGATTCCTACGGGCAGGGAGGTTATGGGCAGCGGGACCCATACGCCGGCTCCCAGGGAGGCTACCAGCCCGATTACAGCCAGCAAGGCTACAATCAGGGTGGAGAATACGTTCAGGGCGGATATGAGCAGCAGGGGGCACCCACCTCCTTTTCCAACCAGATGTGAGCAAAGAAATCTCTGAGGAAGCGGGAGATGGCTGGTGAGTGGAGATGTGATGCTTATGCTTTGATATCGATAGTTTAGTCTTAACCAATATTTGATATCTAATCATGCCTGACCACTTTTTTTTTTTGCTTTCAGATTGTGTTGACATCCTTGTTCTTTAAAAACTAAAATAATTTGATTAACAGTTAAATGTAATATTTTGTATCATAAAATGAATATTCTTTTTATATACTGTATGTAATAATGTTGTAATGTCTAAATTCACTTGTAGCATTTTAAAGGCACAATATGAACGATTTTTTGATAAAAATGATTAAAAAACCGCTAGAACAGTGTTATATATTTTGCTGATATGTGTCTCAAATGTTTCAAAGAATGTTTAAATATAGAGAAATAAGCAATTTCAACTAGTGTAATGCACCGTGTCATTGCATCGCCTGCAAATTATGTCATACACCCTCGATTTTCCATGTTATGTAGAACACATGGAAACCCCACACTTTAGACACTTTAAAAGGGTCATCGGATGCCTATTTTCCAAAAGTTGATATGATTCTTTAGGGTCTTAATGAGAAGTCTGTAACATACGTTGGTTAAAATTTCTCAATGGTAGTGTAAAAAATACTCTTTTTACCTTGTCATAATCAGCCCTTTTTAGAGCGATGTTGCATGTTCCTTTAAACGATAATGAGCTCTGCTCGCCCCGCCCCGCCCCTCTCTGTCATGGGATGACGAGCCGTAATGTTTAGTTTAGCTGAATTTAGCCGCGTTTAGCTGCGAAACTAGCTAACTAGCACATTATTAAGAAAGGCCATTTGCAAAGATGCATAAAAAACCCTTATACTCACTTCTACTGTTGGTGAAGCTGCATCACGAATGATTTGCATGAACATAGACGCATATGTAGATCAGGATCGGCACTTTCCTTTCAAAAATGAAAGTAACGTTAATCCTTTCGTTAATCTTCAGTGGCTCAGGTGTCGGGAGTAAATGACTACTGCTATGTTCATTATTACATCCAACAACAGAACACCTCAATCTGAGACATTCTTGTCTTTCCCTGCACCTGAGTCGACACAATGGCGATCAGAGTCGGACTGTTTGAGCTCGGTGAGGGCGGGTCTAAGGTAAGGTGCTCATGTCAATCAACTATCGTGGGAGCGGCCTCTGTTAGTGTGTCATCACACCGGCAAGAAGCAGAGAATGACCTGATTTTAAAAAGGGTATATTACCTTTAAAGATTAAAAAAAGTTATCATTGGATTGGATTTATGGTTGTATACACAAACTGCCATCACACATTAATGTTCAGACAACATGTAAAAGTCGGCACGGATATCCTCGTGGGCAGCGTCGTTGCGCTTCAGGCGTCCCATGTCGAGTCCCGTCTTGCAGATCCTGTCCCCCCTCTCTCATCCACGTCATTTCCTATCAATAAAAGGCATAATGGCAAAAATAAAACAGGTAAAAGGGAGTTTTGCATCCGATGACCCCTTTAATATGTTACACATTTTATTAGACAGGTGACAAACGTGCAGAGTAGCATTATAACAGAACTTTCAACACACTCAAATGTATCTAGTATGATAAAACAGCCCTGCTTTTTTCTAAATACGCATGACCAGAAGAAGCAGAAGCGGTCGACTGAGGCATAATAAAAGCTCTGCTGATTTTGAACTGTGTATTGCGCTCGTTCTTCATTAGCAATCGCTCCAGCATCCTCGTTTCGCTTCCACTACTTTCAGACCCACCGTGCTTCATACTACGGTGACCTTAATAAGTATTGAATACATTAGCTCCTCCATAGACATGAGTCCCGTCAGATTGCATCGGCTGTGGGGATGAAGACAACAACTCCCTTGATCTTATACTCTGTGAGGCATCATCTTTGTTTGTAATATATGCCCTCTAGTGGCAATTACTTACATATTGTGCCTTTAACCATTTGATTTTAGATTTTACTGTTTAAAAGGGTTGTTCACCCAAAAATTAAAATTCTGTCATTAGTTACTTCCCCTCGAATTCTTCCAAACTCATGAGACCTTTGTTCATGCACAGAACACAAATTAAGATATTTTTGATAAAATCTAAAAGCTTTCTGATCCTACATAGACAACAACGTCGTAGACTGACAAGGCAGGAAAGAAATTGTGGAATAAAGTCGTTATTTTTGTTTTCTTTGTGTACAAAAAGTATTCTCATAGCTTATAACGTTATGGTTGAACCACTGATGTCACATGGACTATATTATCAAGGTCCTTAGTACCTTTCTGTGCCTTGAATGTGTCAGTTGCGGTGTCAGAAAGCTCTCAGATTTCATCAAAAATGTCTTAATTTGTGTTCTGAAGGTGTATGAAATTCTTATGGGTTTGGAAGGACATACGGGTGAGTAATTAATGAGAGAGCATAATTAATAAGCATAATCTCTCTGTCTCTCCACAGAAAGAAGTTGATCGTGTGAGTCTAGCAGTGTGGTGCCTGAACCCTACCCGCAACCCCACACTTCTCCCTGTTTGTGCGTCTGTGCTTACGTCTGTGAAAGATAAGAGGGGCGGGAGGGAGGGAAGGGAATGGGGTCTAATGTAAAATCCCATATAGATGGGAGGGGGATAGAGCGGAGGAATTTTAATGTGCTGTTTATTATCGTGACGTATACAACAAAAACAGTTTGATCAAATTTCAAAACACTTGAATACTGTACCAAAATATGAAAAAGGTATATGAATCCTATTGCTATATGAATTTTGAATTGATGATGTTGACAATAGTAATGCTAAACTTGAGAGAATGTATTTGTCTGTGCTGTATAGATATGATTATAAATGCATATATAAATATAAATATTTCCTAAAGACATGTATGGGATTATTCCACTGTAATCTAGTTCAATTTAGAGACCCTAAATAAATATAATAATACTAATAATGTGAAAACTATTCACAAAGCCCCACAGAAATTGTTCCTTGAAAATGTTTACCTCTGGTGGGTCGTGGTTTGGTACAATTTGTTCCATTTATATGTTGACCTCTTTTGTTTGGTATTTAGTTGGTTTTTGATTTCTTCATGGGTGGGATGGAGCACTGATGTGACTGAGGCTGAGGCAGTGGGGGGCTACCATGGGCAAAATCATTCCCAAACTCATGGAGGGACCACATTATTTCAACCAGCAAGCAAAACGGTCAAAGGTATCTTAAAGCATTTCTCATTTCCTGACTGAAAATGTTGACCTTGTTTAATTCTCTCTCTCGAATCTTTGTCTTATGAAAAGCACATGCGTTCTCAGTGCAGAATTAGCATGGTTGTTCATGACACAATGCCTCTGAGTGCTGTGTTGATGTAGTGCCGTTTCAGTTAGAGGATGCTAAAAATAGATATATAAATATATATATGGACTGGGGTTTTGTTTGTGTTGTGTGAGCACCGGACAGAGAGGATCAATCCTGTGTGTTGAGATGTCAGTAATGTAGATATATGTGCCAGTTTCAATTTCATCAATATTTTCTTGTTTCCCTCTCTCAAAAGCATATACAATATCACAGGATATTGTGATATTGTGGTATATTTTCAGATGTACATATAAAAATATATATAAAGCACCTGCACATTCATGAACTGCTATATTGTGAAATTTCCTTGGTTTGCATCAAAACCCAATTTCTTTTCCTGCTTGATCACTTAAAATGCAGATGATCGAAAATATCTGGTGTATATGATAGCTTGACCTCTCGGCTGGAATTAAGGAGGTCGTTTAAATTAGCTGCGAAATTTATAATTGAACCGCTTTAATGGCAGGTTAACTGATGCAATAAAGTCTATATTGTTTTGTATAGTATTCAAACAGTATATATTAAAGTCCAGACGAACATCTTATTATTAATCTAGTAAATGCACCAGATTAGTTTTTTGCCCTGAGTTGCTCATCGTTTTGTTTAGGGCTGATGCAGCAGACGTTGTTATGATGAGATCCTTTATATTATTGCATGATCAGATGCTCATAATGCAAGCTTACCCGGACTTATAACTATCTATTTGATATTTTTTCAGACTGTTTAATTTGCCTGCGACTTTGAGGAAAACCAGGTCTCGCTTTTGGGTAGAAGGCCATCGGCCTGCTAAATGTATTAGCGTGTCTCTCCCTCCCTCATTCTCTCTCTCTCTCTCTCTCTCTCTCTCTCCCTCTCTTTTTCTCTCTTTTTCTCTTCCATTCTCTGCTCTGGCCCACTCTTCTCCTCCTCCAAATGAATATGCTACTCAACTTCTCCGTTGTTAGTGGTGTTTGATATGTCTTGTGAAACTCTCGATGCCTTTGGGTTGTGCTGTATTTAATGTGTATGATATATTCTTAGCGTTTATGAAGATATTGATGAAAATGGTTATGACCATGCTGAAAACTCAATCACCAAAATTATCCAGAAATTCTGTTGTATTGTTCTATGGAATCCATGAAGGAAATTCAATAAAGAATAAGTTATCCTGTTGAAAAAAAGGTTTTTTTTTTTTTTGTTGCTTCTGTGATTCAATAAGTACAATTTTTGTTTTCAAAACTAAAATCAGGAATCAGTTTAATTATAACAAGGTCCTAACATATATTTATAACAAAATAAAATGATATAACACAGAATGTTTAAAGTTTATGCCAATCAAATCTATGACACTTATAAGCAAAAAACAGTTAACCAGAATCAACATATTCTACACGCATTCTGTGACATAATATTTAACCCGGGACCACAAAACCAGTCATAAAGGTCAAATCTGAAAGCTGAAATAAATGAGATTTTCATTGATGTATGGTTTGTTAAGATATGACAATATTTGGCCAAGATACAACTATTTAAAAATATGGAATCTGTGGGTGCCAACAAATCTAAATATTAAGAAAATCGCCTTTAAAGTTGTCTAAATGAAGTTCTTATGCATATTACTAATCGAAAATTAAGTTTTTATATATTTACAGGAGGAAATGTACAAAATATCTTAATGGAACTTGATCTTTATTCAATATCCTAATGATTTTGGCATAAAAGGAAAATTGATCATTTTGACCTGTCCAATGTATTTTTGGCTATTGCTACAAATATACATGTGCTACTTATGACTGGTTTTGTGGTCCAGAGTCACTAATATATAACTGTCAGGACAACAGAGAAGCTGTAATATCTTCTGTTTTACTTGCAGAAGTGTTTGTTGTGGTGTTCAGTGCAATAGTAGTGAACTGGAAGACTGTCTTAACCCATTTGCTTACAAGAAACCTGTAATAAATAGCTTTTATCAATTATTTTTTAACAAATAATCTTTTGATCTTTGGTACTGTGAGTGATTTCGCTACTATTTCATCTGGACGCACATGTCATAAATTCACATGTCAAAAATTGTAATTGCGTGCTTTGTGTGGTGGGTAAACACGCTACTGCATCTGGAGTCAGGAAGGAACATTTACGAAGTGTCACTTTCTATAGGGTTGCCAGGTCTGTGTATCAAAAGCACAATTCCTATTGACAATTTGTTGTGTATACACACACATTATGATCACATTTTTATTAAACAGGGCTCTACGCTTACTTTTCTTGTTAGGAGCAGTTATGCTTCTAACTTAAAAAATTTAGGAGCACAGTCAAAATTTCAGGAGCACATTCTAAACAATAAAAATAAAAAAGCCTTCCCATTACTAGGTGATATTTGACTCCTTACATTTTGACTTCCTTTGTTTTTACCTTTTTATATGTTTAATGAGGCTCAGAGGTGGAATGAGTGCAATCCAATTCATAAATTAATGTTGAGATGAATGTTTTAAATGTAACATTTTGAATACAGAAATATTAAATGAAGATCTGCCAGCAGGTGTATATATATATATCAGGAACTCAAAGGATGAAGTTGTAATATCGTGACAAAATTGTACCCTGAGCCCAATTCCGCTGGAAATCGGCATACTTGGCAACATGCAACTCTGCATACTGATAAGCACCAGTAGCAGAGATAATAACGGGGAATCCTAAATGCGTCACTCACTGCTATAGAATTATGCGGTTAGTTTCACTTCTCCTCGCTGCGATTTTATTTCATAAAGCATCGGTGTGAAAGCAGCCCATCCGAGTTATTTGTTCAACAGCTTCTTTTCAGGTATTTATTTATTCCATGCACCAAACATATCACAAGTTCTGATTAGATATTTTAAATAATTTATAGCCCTCTATAACTAGTATAATAGAGGCCTATTTCATTTTATAAAATGGTTAAGTGTTCTTCTTCTCGTTCATTTTAAAGATAAAACTTTTTTGGTTTTAAAATACAGCACTTCCTGTCTGCATAACATAAAAATGCTATTTGAGTTTTACATTAGTTCAAATATGGATTTATGTCAATTATCAGTAATATCTGTAAAACTTGTAACAGCCTCAATTTTATATGGTGAACTATTTGTCTTCTATAGAAGCATACATTTAGATCATGATGACTACAGGTAAAACCACACATATAGCACCTCAATACTAGGAACTAGGCTATATGGTTTTTGGGTATTTGTATGAAAAACAAAACAGTGATCTGAATACATTTAATATAAATTCACAAATATATATACCTGCTTCATTATTATTTTTAATCAAGTTACAGGATCAAGATGGTAGATACAAAAGAAGATAACCAGCCACGTTCCGCCCCTGAGCAAAACACAAAATTCATCTGGTCACCAAAGGGGAAGATTTTAGCTCTTGAAATTGTAAGCAAATTAATCAAGATTCATACTGATTTAAAATAAATTACTAATGTAATTTGTTTCAAGTGTAATGTTAAACATAGTTTATTTTATGCATTTATTACAAGCTGTAGAAGACTCATCTTGAACAATTCTATTTATATATAATTAATTCTAAAATTATTCTTTTTTTTCCACTATTTGTTTTTTTTTTTTTGGCCATTTTTATATTCATCATTTATGCCATGGACCTACATACCTACATCGTTGATGTACTTCAATGGCTGGTAAAAAAAATATTATGTACTTAATGGATTATCTTGATGTGCATCTTACTCAATACCTTTTATTCTCAACCTCTTCCTTTACATTTTTCAGTAAAAAAGTCATGTTCTCCTTCATATTGTAGGACTTTTTCAGAGCAACCACAAGGTCGCTGATCCTTATTACTTCTCTTGTCTGTCTTAGCTGGGGACGGGAAAGTTCCAAGGAAGTTGCTGGTTCGGTGAGTAAATTAGAAGAGACTAAGTTTGTGGCTGAAATGATAATCTTAAAAAGACAAAGTAATAAAAGTTATTTGTTACTTGGCCCTGAAATTCATATCTAATGGTGCTGCTGTTAAACGATGTACTTTTTAGTGATTATAAGATGTGGTATGTATATGAACAATTGGTTTTCTTATTTTCTCACGTTTTTCATGCTTGCTTTTTAAGATATTTGGTTTGCTGGCAGCAGCAGTGCTTGGATATGATGCCTTTGGCATAATCAAATACATAAAAAATCTGAAACAGCAGGAGGCTACTGTTTGTAAGTATCAGCACCAACATACCTAAATATGTTTAGGTACCTTTTTACAAGACATGAAATACGTACCAATAAGTACTGCAGTTTCCAACAGAAAGAATACTAGAGGCGGTAAAACAGCAAGCACTTTTAATCGTTTTCATGCAGAGTTCTGATTACAGCTCCATATGTTTTCTTTCCAGACATAACAAACTTTCTCGGTAGCTCAGCCGACACAAAATAGGACTTACACTCTTAAAAATGAAGGTGTTTTAAAAGGTTCTTCACAGTGATGCCATAGAAGAACCATTTTTGGTTCCAAAGAACCATTCAGTGAAACGTTCTTTACCTTTTTATAATGTGAAGAACCTTCTTTTGCCTCAAAGAATCTTTTGTGAAACAGAAAGGTTCTTCAGATGTTATAGGTTCTTTATAAAACCATTTAGACAAAAAAGGTTCTTCTATGGCATCGTGAAGCACCTTTTATTTTTTAAGAGTGTAGGATGCGGAATCTTTGTGAAAGGGTATGAAAGTGAAAAACATGACTCAAAATGAAAGGTGACATGTACAAAACCAAGTCACATGAAACCATATGTACATTCATCTGTTCCAGGAAAAAAACAAACGTGTCAACTCACGTCACAACTCATGTCACGAAATGTACATGGCGGGACGTATTTTGCGTCTTGCGAAAAAGTTCCCACAGGTAAGTTTTTGACATGAGACCAGGTTGTTTATATGTGATGTTTTTTTAGGTATCCTTCCAAATTTAAATGTTAGAAAACATAAATAAATGAAAACACATAGTAGATCTTGGATGTTGGTTCATCACATCACAATTTCCCCTCTCTGTGCAGAGTTTTGGCCAGGCTTTGATGATACAACAGTCTAACTAATTGTATTACATGTTCTGTTTTCCTTCCCAGATGTTGTTGTGGTCTAAACTGTGGTTCAATGAATACATCAGGAACTTTTCTTTCACATAGTTACAGTTGATAATTCTGTATTTCTGTCAAGTCTTGTTACCATCTAAAAATCTAGGTTAAAAATTACACATTTTCAAATGTACTTCATGTTATGCAATTAAAGAGTACAATTATTATTTTGAACATTTTCTGTTGGAGATCAGTAATACAATGTAATATGCAAACCTCATAAACTACAAAAAGTGAGATTTTAACGTTTAATTAAGAATCAGCTTTCACAAACCATATATAAAGGTACAAACACAAAAAAAGAGTTCAAATAGCTTGTGTTCCAGAAATGTTGAATCACCTATATGAACACAACAGTCTCTAAAATTTAAAAAGCCCTACAAAAAAAAAAAAAAAAATTGCAAAGGCAGACATCCAAATCATATAAAAATATTCACAAGAACAAAGTAAGACATTTAATACACTTAACCCTAAAAATGCTAAGTAAAAGTTAATAAAATACTTTAATAATTAATAAAAGACGAATTAAAAAAATACAAAACAGCAGCACCACAGACTGGGAAGATTTTGAGAAATCTGGGAATTTCAACACTGGTCATACAATAGATGTTGATAAGAAAAGAGTCTCCTGAGAAAGATACTATATAATAGTATCCGTGAGTAAAAACTGTCTGCACATTATAAAGTGCAATTGAATTACTAGTCACCTCTGTACTCTGTGGGCACTGCAAACTGGTCTCCTCTGGGATGGGACGGTTCTGTTGTGTGTTGTTCTGCCATTTGTTGTGTTGTAGCTAAACTGTCCCCAGCTATCCTAGTAGACCCAGATGGTCCAGTGCAGTTTTGGATGCTATCTCTGAGCTCAGACAGCTGGTGAGAATGGTTAACAAGGGTACTATTTACATGTGACAGATACCCATCAGAGTGTCTCTCCAGCTCTCCACGAATTCTTTCCAGGTCATCAGCCAGGTGTGTCAGGCCTCCACACTGACCCTCTACGCGTGCAACACGACCCCCGACTTCAGTCACCTCCTTCTGGACACCCAGAGCAGTGGAACGGCAACCCTGGAGCTCTCCGGCCACTCTGCGCCTGAGATCCTGGAGTTCCCCTTTCAGACGTGTCAACTTTCGCTCTCCAGTACCCAGCATAGATGCCTGCCGCCCCACTAGCTGAACTACACCCTTCACCTGCTGCGCAAGCCTTTCTTCTCTTTCTTGCCAGGTGAGGTTGGTTTGTCCGACCTCTCTGATCATAGAGCCAAGAGACTCTTGCAAGCCACAGAGAGACTTGTTAACGGAGTTCACGCTGACTTTCAGCAGGGTCACCTCACCCTGAAGACCTACCTCCTCTTGGTTCTCTGCCAACTGGACAAGAAGATTATGTAGAGTGGCATTGAGGTAGTTCAGTCTCTCTACTTGTAAATCAAGTTTCCCATTAATTTCCTGTTCATTGTGGTTGTCCTCACTTGCCTCCTCATCAGTTTCCAAAGGAGCTACATGTCCTGTAAGAACAGGTTGTGGAACACAAGATGAAGTGCACATGACCTCTATGGATTTGAGCTGTTTTTGTAAATGCTCCAAGTTGTCCTCAACTCTTCTTCTCAGCAATTCTACTTCTGTCTCCAATGTAGGCACAGCCTGACCCTCTAGTAAAGTTGGTGCAGTGGCGTTACCTAGCTCCTCCACCGCAGCCAAAAGACGACTTTCAAGAGCCTTAAGCTTGCCCTCCAATTGTGCCTCCAGGTTGGTAGGCACTCTTTTGTTATTGCTTGCATCTTGATTTAATGCAGTGTCCATCTTGGATTCCACATAGGCCAGTCGCCCTTCCAACATGCCCTCTATATGGTCCTTGTGTCCACCAAGTTCGGCCCGTAGATGTATTTGGGAATCATTTAAGCCACCCACTGACTGCTCCACATAAATTAGCCTTTCGGTTAGACCTGATACAGCAATGCAGCAACCCTCTTCAGGCTCCAGGTCTTGAAGCTGAGCCTGCAGTTTTTGGAGTTCTGTTCTCAATCCAATGGCCCTTATATCTAGGACTTGCTCAATTTGCTCTTGTCCATCCAGAAGTTCTTCCTTGCACTGGAGCCGCACCTCTGTCATACGACCCTCGCATCGCTCCTCAGCACTCTCCACACGCTTTTCAAAGCCATCTAATATGGCAACCCGAGCTTCGCTCATTTTGGACTCCACCATTGTCTCCAGGGCCTTATTAAAATCAGTTTGTGTAAGGTTCACTGATCCATTTGACAGTCTTTGAAGGGTGTTGTTGTGACCCACGACTGCTCCTCTCAACTCTTCAAGCTCAGATGCCTTTGCCACGAGCTCTGCTCGTAGCTCTGAAACCTTTTCAGCCAAATCCATCAAGTTTGGAAACTGCCCCCCCATATCTGAACCCTCAATATCCGGTGCACCCCCAGGGAGATCTCCGAAACCCACAGAAGTGTCCCTGGTCACGGAAGGAGCGGCAATAGGGCTGGGTCCTGCAGAAATGAGAGCAGTCAACATTCGGTTGGCGTCTTCACGGAGAGAAGCACGTAAGCTGTCCTCCAGGCCTGTCACTGTACCACGGAGAGTCTCTAGACCAAGAGAGAGTCGCTGCACATCCTCTTCTATCCTATCCAACCGCTCATCTTCAATGCTGTTCTCATCATGATCTGTGAATGAATAATATTTGTTTAGTTAGTGTGGACACACTTAAAGCTTTATTTTGTACAAAGGAATGTTGTAACACAGGAGTTCTCAACTCTGGCCCTCGAGGTCCATTTTCCTGAGTTTAGCTCCAACCCTAATCAAACACACCTGAACAAGCTAATCATGCTCTTCATCATTACTAGAAAGTTACAGGCAGGTGAGTTTGATCAATGTTGGAGGTAAACTCTGCAGGAAAGTGGACCTCGAGGGCCAGAGTTGAGAACCTCTGCTGTAACATATAGCTCATTTACCTTGGTTTGTTTCACCACCACCAGAGGGCGCCTGTGCATTGGGAACAGGCTCTGACTCACTATTATCCGGTATAGAACTATGGTGATCTGGCTGGGGACTCTGGTAATCTGTGATTGGCGCATTCTCTTCTGGGATTAAATCATGGCCAAGATCTTGAGGCTCTGGCATCGGTTCAGGATAATCTACTTCTGGTTCCTGGTGGTCGGGAGAAGGTTCAGCTGAGGTATCTTGGGAAGAGGAACCAGTATTAGGGCCTGGGTATTCATTCATGCCATTAGATGGTGCTTGAGGTTGATTCCAGGGGTTTTCATTGAAGCTGGGATAGGGAAATTGGCCTTTGAATGAAGGCACTGGACCCTTCTGCATAGGCATGGGCCTTTTAAAAGAAGGCATGGGACCCTTCTGTGCAGGCATAGGCCCTTTAAAAGAAGGCATAGGACCCTTCTGTGCAGGCATAGGCCCTTTAAAAGAGGGCATAGGACCCTTCTGTGAAGGCATAGGCCCTTTAAAAGAAGGCATAAGACCCTTCTGCATTGGCATAGGTCTTTTAAAAGGAGGCATTGGACCCTTCTGCATTGGCATAGGCCCTTTAAAAGGAGGCATAGGACCCTTCTGCATTGGCATAGGCCCTTTAAAACGAGGCATAGGACCCTTGTGTGCAGGCGGTGGTCCTTTATACAAGGGCCTTGCTTTCATTCCATATACCGCAGTACAACCAACACCTGAATATCCAGGACAGCATTTCCACTCTAGCTCTGTCAGAGTCTTATATGCAACTTTATACATGGGTTTGTAGTACATGCGATACCTGTAAGAACATACAGGGTGTCAAAATGAGTTTAAGCTAACAAATACATTTATACAAACATTTAAGTGTATGGCGGTTAAACAGTTATTATTAATAGCTATCTTACTTTATAGTTGGGCATTTCTGACCCCAAGCACACTTGTTGTACTCTGGCTTCATGAAGGGAGTCGCTCCATCCTGAATAGTGAACGAGACAGTCTTTTCCACAACGTATGCACAGTGGTTCCTGAAGAGAGACAAGTTATATGTGGAGGGATTTAACTCTCAGTAACTAAAGTGGTCAATATCAAGAAAAACAATATTCTCTCGCTCCTAACTCCAAAAGAATCAGCCGTTGGCTGTGCTGTACTCAATATGCTATGTTATCTAAATCTTTATCATTTGGCCATTTGTAAATTTTATGGTTCTGGCTTCTGGTTTTATCTGCATCCAGCTATTTTTAGCTGTAAAAACTTGTTTTGCTGCTTGATATTGCAAATTATAATAATAATGTGTCCTACTATATTATTTTAATGTATTATCTTAATACACCGTTTACTGCCCATTGTTATTCGTCTCATTATTTCCCTATAGCGGATAATGAACTGGAAGTCTGGCCCATAGAATTACTTCCGTGTTGAAAAATAAGGTACAACATTAGATACAACAGTAAATATAGAAAATGTTTACAATAAAATTTTATATATTAACATTGTGGTTAACCAGTGGTTAACACAAATAATAGAC